>NC_092174.1:37166809-37466809 GCF_045791955.1 Oncorhynchus clarkii lewisi
ACTTGGAGTCAGTGAGGAGTCACTCAAGGTCATGCTGGGGTGAAGTGATCACTTGAGACAGAAGACAGTGGTTGCCTATGAAATTGTAATGCAGAGACGAAGAGAAGAAGCCACTTTAGACTATTGGGATGCACCCCTAGAACTATTATGGAAGAAACTGACCACTCAGTTACTCTTCAATTTCATCTATTTCTATGTGTACTAGTAACTGAGGCAAAATATAATGTTTACAGTTGAATCTTACCCCAAAATCTTACCCCAAAAGGTCACCTCTTTACATTTTGTAGCCTAGAACCTGTCAGGGAAATTCAAAGCTATGTTTGGCCAGACATGCAGACCTAAGGGCTTATGGTACAAAGCCCCCATCAGAAGGTATTGACAGGGGCAATAGTCTGGATTGGATTTGTCTGAAACCAATGCTTGACTTGGACTGAAATAGGTGCCAGTACTCATTTTGGGTGCTGGTACTGTTTATATTTAGGTGCAGGAGCTCCACAACACAATACATTGAGCTAATATTCTATAAGAGGAACAGGAGCTTAAGCAGTAGAACATTTGAGGTGCCGGTACCTTATCAACACTCAGAACATAGAATATAGTTTAGTTTGAATTGACTTTGAGAGCACAGTTTGGTGCCTTTCATCCTTGGAGTATAAATTCATGTTCTGAGTTGAACCGTTTATACAGTAGACAGTGTGTTTGAAACAGTTATTCATAATTGAGAAAAGAAGACGTGAGTCAGACTTGGGTCAGGATTCTCTGTTTTCTGAAATCCTTCTTCGTCATTAAACCGTCACCGTTGACATTTGATAAATGTTTATTTTTTCAAGAGAGTTTGACCTTCAGGAGAATACAGGAGTTGTTATTGGGATTTGTGAATGTGACAAAAATATCTCTGTTGTGTTTTTGTGCGGTGTGAACAAATTTAAGGGGTCATAGTAAACCCGCTTTGAGTGTAACAAGGACAAGAGAGCGAGAAAGAGAGAGAGCAAGAGAGAGAAGCAGAGAGTGTGAGAGAGAGAGTGCTTGGCACAGGAATAATGAAATAAGTGGTTTGGTTCTGAAGTACTCTCATAGTGCTCTGATTCATGCAGCAAGAAGGAGAGGGACAAAGACAGACAAACAGAAAACACCCACACTAATCTCTAGTTGCCATGGTGAGAATTAAATGATCATCCTCCCTTACAAAACATTTCCATTGAGCAGATGCTTTTGTTTTATCCAGAGCAACTTACAATTTGTGCATTCACTTTAAGATAGCTAGGTGGGACAACCACAGTCATAGTAATTAAACATGTTTAATCAATAAAACAGCTGTCAGCAAAGCCAGTGGTAGTGACATAAAGACAAGTGGTAGTGACATAAAGACAAGTGGTAGTGACATAAAGTCAGTGGTAGTGACATGAAGACAAGTGGTAGTGACATAAAGTCAGTGGTAGTGACATAAAGACAGGTGGTAGTGATATAAAGACAAGTGGTAGTGACATAAAGACAAGTGGTAGTGACATAAAGACAAGTGGTAGTGACATGAAGACAAGTGGTAGTGACATAAAGTCAGTGGTAGTGACATAAAGACAGGTGGTAGTGATATAAAGACAAGTGGTAGTGACATAAAGACAAGTGGTAGTGACATAAAGACAAGTGGTAGTGACATAAAGACAAGTGGTAGTGACATAAAGACAAGTGGTAGTGACATAAAGACAAGTGGTAGTGACATAAAGACAAGTGGTAGTGACAGAAAGCCAAGTGGTAGTGACATAAAGACAAGTGGTAGTGACATAAAGACAAGTGGTAGTGACATAAAGACAAGTGGTAGTGACATAAAGACAAGTGGTAGTGACATAAAGACAAGTGGTAGTGACATAAAGACAAGTGGTAGTGACATAAAGACAAGTGGTAGTGACATAAAGACAAGTGGTAGTGACATAAAGACAAGTGGTAGTGACATAAAGACAAGTGGTAGTGACATAAAGACAAGTGGTAGTGACATAAAGACAAGTGGTAGTGACATAAAGACAAGTGGTAGTGATATAAAGACAAGTGGTAGTGACATAAAGACAAGTGGTAGTGACATAAAGACAAGTGGTAGTGACATAAAGACAAGTGGTAGTGACATAAAGACAAGTGGTAGTGACATAAAGACAAGTGGTAGTGATATAAAGACAAGTGGTAGTGACATAAAGACAAGTGGTAGTGACATAAAGACAAGTGGTAGTGACATAAAGACAAGTGGTAGTGATATAAAGACAAGTGGTAGTGACATAAAGACAAGTGGTAGTGACATAAAGACAAGTGGTAGTGACATAAAGACAAGTGGTAGTGACATAAAGACAAGTGGTAGTGACATAAAGACAAGTGGTAGTGACATAAAGACAAGTGGTAGTGACATAAAGACAAGTGGTAGTGACATAAAGATAAGTGGTAGTGATATAAAGACAAGTGGTAGTGACATAAAGACAAGTGGTAGTGACATAAAGACAAGTGGTAGTGACATAAAGACAAGTGGTAGTGACATAAAGACAAGTGGTAGTGACATAAAGACAAGTGGTAGTGACATAAAGACAAGTGGTAGTGACATAAAGACAAGTGGTAGTGATATAAAGACAAGTGGTAGTGATATAAAGACAAGTGGTAGTGACATAAAGACAAGTGGTAGTGACATAAAGACAAGTGGTAGTGACATAAAGACAAGTGGTAGTGACATAAAGACAAGTGGTAGTGACATAAAGACAAGTGGTAGTGACATAAAGACAAGTGGTAGTGACATAAAGACAAGTGGTAGTGACATAAAGACAAGTGGTAGTGATATAAAGACAAGTGGTAGTGACATAAAGACAAGTGGTAGTGACATAAAGACAAGTGGTAGTGACATAAAGACAAGTGTCAAGAGAGGTCTTTGTTAAATTAGTTGGATTTGGATACAGTTCCCTGGTGTTATGGATTGAGGTATTGTACTTACAGCCCACTGCTTCTGTTGATGGAGATTGAAAACGTAGTAAACATCTTTCCTGTGTGTCACACTGATCAATCCGTTTAGGGAGAACGTCAGCGCTGCGGACGTTGTTCACTTTTCCCCCGTCCTGACTACTAACTAGTCCAGCTGGAATGTTTTACACAAATCTCCCACTGACATCAAACGCTTGGGTCACGGAAAAACTTCATCTCAGTTGTTCCAGAACTAAAATCTTGAGTACCATTTATGCTATGTAGTCTGAGCTTACAGAGAAAGGTCTGAGCCATGCCTACAGAGGATGGGTTCTGTACACAGACTCTCTAACCTGTTTTGTGTGTTCTTCTGACAGACGTGGATGACTGCCAGTCCAACCCGTGTCTCAACGGAGGTACCTGCATCGACAAGATCGACTCGTTCATCTGCCTCTGTCTGCCCAGCTACGCAGGAGACACCTGTGAGAAGGGTAAGAGAGTGCGTACACACTGGTCAACACACTACATAGCAGTGGAGGCTGCTGAGGGGAGGACGGCTCATAATAATGGCTGGATCGGAGTTAATGGAATGGCATCAAACACCTGGAAACCATGGAAACCATGTGTTTGATGTATTTGATACCATTCTACGTATTCCGCTCCATTACCATGAGCCTGTCCTCCCCAATTAAGGTGCCACCAACCTCCTGTGCTACTTAGTCAATACACACAGCCTAAACAGAGAGAGATATAGATGATCACTTTCATCTGAAATACACAGAAATAAGTGGCATTTGCACATCCAAATGATACAGTGGAATATCTTAACTGAGCTCCCACCCAAGTAATTTCCCCATGAAGTTAGTCCCTTATGAAAATAACGCTCTTGGTGTCCAAGTCTCCTTGCTCAGTGTTGTTATGTGTAGTATCAGCTGAGGTATCAGAGGCTAAAGTCCCAGAGAGCACTATTTCACTGCAGTATCACTCACCGGCTATCAGGCAGTGTATCTGTCTGTACCTGTCACTATGCCGCAGAGAGCTGGCTGATGGATGTACACCGAAACACACACATACAGCCAAACTAGCACAGATACACACACTCTCAAATGAGTGCAAACACACACACCTCGCTGGATTCAGAGTCAGTCTGACAGCCCACACCTCCTCATCTGCCCCCCTCTGTGTGTGCAGAAACACTAATATCAATGAGGGTTAATGAACCCATAACCCTTGGAGTTATTAATGAGACCTCATAATGTAGAGATAGGAACAGCGTGTGCTGAGAATGGAAATGGAGGATCCATGATTGCAGGTTTAATGGTTCATTCAGTCTCAATGTTATTAAAGTGTGGCCTTGCAGGTCCTGAGAGGCACAATACTGAATGACAGGTTGAGAGGGTGTAACAATAATCCTCTCTCCTTCCCTTCACCTCTCTCTCTCTTCTTCTCTCCACTCCTCTCTCTTCTTCTCTCAACTCCTCTCTCTCCTTTCCTCCACCTCTCTCTCTCCTTCCCTCCACCTCTCTCTCTCTTCTTCTCTCCACTCCTCTCTCTCCTTCCCTCCACCTCTCTCTCTCCTTCCCTCCACCTCTCCCTCTCCTTCCCTCCACCTCTCTCTCTCTTCTTCTCTCCACTCCTCTCTCTCCTTCCCTCCACCTCTCTCTCTCTCCTTCCCTCCACCTCTCTCTCTCCTTCCCTCCACCTTTCTCTCTCTTCTTCTCTCCACTCCTCTCTCTCCTTCCCTCCACCTCTCTCTCTCCTTCCCTCCACCTCTCCCTCTCCTTCCCTCCACCTCTCTCTCTCTTCTTCTCTCCACTCCTCTCTCTTCTTCTCTCCACTCCTCTCTCTCCTTCCCTCCACCTCTCTCTCTCCTTCCCTCCACCTCTCTCTCTCTTCTTCTCTCCACTCCTCTCTCTCCTTCCCTCCACCTCTCTCTCTCCTTCCCTCCACCTCTCTCTCTCTTCTTCTCTCCACTCCTCTCTCTCCTTCCCTCCACCTCTCTCTCTCCTTCCCTCCACCTCTCTCTCTCCTTCCCTCCACCTCTCCCTCTCCTTCCCTCCACCTCTCTCTCTCTTCTTCTCTCCACTCCTCTCTCTCCTTCCCTCCACCTCTCTCTCTCCTTCCCTCCACCTCTCTCTCTCCTTCCCTCCACCTCTCTCTCTCCTTCCCTCCACCTCTCTCTCTCTTCTTCTCTCCACTCCTCTCTCTCCTTCCCTCCACCTCTCTCTCTCCTTCCCTCTACCTCTATCTCTCCTTCCTTCCACCTCTCTCTCTCCTTCCCTCCACCTCTCTCTCTTCTTCTCTCCACTCCTCTCTCTCCTTCACTCCACCTCTCTCTCTCTTCTTTTCTCCACTTCTCTCTCTCCTTCCCTCTACCTCTCTCTCTCTTCTTCTCTCCACTTCTCCCTCTCCTTCCCTCCACCTCCACCTCTCTCTCTCTTCTTCTCTCCACTCCTCTCTCTCCTTCCCTCTACCTCTCTTTCTCTTCTTCTCTCCACTCCTCTCTCTCCTTCCCTCCACCTCTCTCTCTTCTTCTCTCCACTCCTCTCTCTCCTTCCCTCTACCTCTCTTTCTCTTCTTCTCTCCACTTCTCTCTCTCCTTCCCTCCACCTCTATCTCTCCTTCCCTCCACCTCTCTCTCCTTCCCTCCACCTCTCTCTCTCTTCTTCTCTCCATTCCTCTCTCTCCTTCCCTCTACCTCTCTTTCTCTTCTTCTCTCCACTTCTCTCTCTCCTTCCCTCCACCTCTCTCTCTCTTCTTCTCTCCACTTCTCTCTCTCCTTCCCTCCACCTCTCTCCCTCTTCTTCTCTCCACTTCTCTCTCTCCTTCCCTCCACCTCTCTCTCTTCTTCTCTCCACTTCTCTCTCTCCTTCCCTCTACCTCTCTCTCTCTTCTTCTCTCCACTTCTCTCTCTCCTTCCCACTACCTCTCTCTCTCCTTCCCTCTACCTCTCTCTCTCTTCTTCTCCCCACTTCTCTCTCTCCTTCCCTCCACCTCTCTCTCTCCTTCCCTCCACCTCTCTCTCCTTCCCTTCACCTCTCTCTCTCCTTCCCTTCACCTCTCTCTTCTCTCCACTTCTCTCTCCTTCCCTTCACCTCTCTCTCTCTCCTTCCCTTCACCTCTCTCTTCTCTCCACTTCTCTCTCCTTCCCTTCACCTCTCTCTCTCTCCTTCCCTTCACCTCTCTCTTCTCTCCACTTCTCTCTCCTTCCCTTCACCTCTCTCTTCTCTCCACGTATCTCTCTCCTTCCCTTCACCAATCTTCTTCTCTCTGTCACTGTTCCTCTTTTCCTCTATCGTCCTACTCTCCTTTCTCTCTTCATCACTTATCTTTTTCACTCAATCTTCTTCTCCCTTCCTTGCCTCCTTCATTTGTCTTTCTTTGCCCCCTCCCGTCTTCCATACTCTAACCTCTCTTTCCTATCCCTGTCTGCTTCCTCTATCCCTCAATGCTCTCCTTTCTCATCTGCTCTCTCTAGATGTTGAGGGTTGTGAGCATGGATGGAGGAAGTTCCATGGCCACTGCTACAGGTACGTGAGAAAAAAGAACTGACAACGAACCTACCCTCTAAACATTCAACTGTATCAGGGGTGTCAAACTAATTTCCCCCCGCGGGCCACATTCGGTCTTCACCGAGCTCCGGAGGGCCACACTTAAAATGGATCTGGCCCGCGGGCCTTGAGTTTGAGACGTCATCTATCATCTATTTTTAGCCTTGGTAGCTGAGGGATGAAGGAATCTTGCATTGAGCAACAGAAATGTAAAGGTAATTTTCTATTGAGCCGACGTACGCAACATTTATGATGAATGCAGAACATTGCCTTTACATTTAAATCACGCTGTAATGCTGAATATTGGATTGAAAATTGCCCTACTATTGATCTAACAAAAACCTGTTTTCCTCACTTCAGGTACTTCTCTCACAGACACACCTGGGAGGATGCAGAGAAGGACTGCAGAGAGCAGAGCGCCCACCTCAGCAGTATCGCCTCGGTCACCGAGCAGGAGTTCATCAATGGGCTGGGCCATGATAACGCCTGGATCGGCCTGAATGATCGCACAGTGGAGGAGGACTTCCAGTGGACTGACACCAATGACCTGGTGACGTTCTATATTTCTCTCTGTCAATAACAGCTCATGTTATACTGCATTGTATGTGATATATACCTGTACTTGAACCTCAAAGCTGGAACACTTTGTGTGTAAAGTGTGTCTTTGTACAACATATGATATATATACGCCATTTAGCAGACACTTTTATCCAAAGCAACAGTCATTCATACATTTTAAGTATGGGTGCTCCCAGGAATTGAACCCACTATATTGGCGTAGCAAGGGCCATGCTCTACCAACTGAGCTACAGAGGAGCAAACATAGGATCCCATGTATAAACAGCTGAGTATTACTTTATAATAGATTTAAAGCCAAGATTAATACAATGTGACATACTGTAAGTGTGTGGTATTGTGTAGGTGTATGAGAACTGGAGGGAGAGCCAGCCTGATAACTTCTTTGCGGGCGGAGAGGACTGTGTGGTGACCATCGCCCATGAGGAGGGCAAGTGGAACGACGTGCCCTGCAACTATAACCTGCCCTACATCTGCAAAAAAGGCACAGGTAGGATCACAGGACTTAATAACTTCTTATGGCTGCAGGGGCAGTATTGAATAGCTTGGATGAAAGGTGCCCAGAGTAAAACGGCCTGCTCCTCAGTCACAGTTGCTAATATATGCATATTATTATTAGTATTGGATAGAAAACACTCTGAAGTTTATAAAACTGTTTGAATGATGCCTGTGAGTATAACAGAACTCATATGGCAGGCAAAAACCTGAGAAGAAATCCAAACAGGAAGTGGGAAATCTGGGGTTGGTCGATTTTCAACCCAGCCCCTATTGAATACACAATGGGATATTGGTTGTGTTGCACTTCCTAAGGCTTCCACTAGATGTCAACCGTCTTTATAAACTTGTTTGAGGATTCTACTGTGAAGTGGCACCGAATGAGAAAGGAATGAGTCAGGTCTGCCATGAGCTGACCATGCTCTGACCATGCGCGTTCACATGAGAGGGAGCTCTGTTCCATCGCTCTTCTGAAGACAATGGAATTCTCCGGTTAGAACATTTATTGATGTTTTATGTTAAAAACATCCTAAAGATTGATTCCATACATAATTTGACATGTTTCTACGGACAGGAACGGAACTTTCTGACATTTCGTCTGCAACTAGGGAACGCGCTTCATGACTTTGGATTTGTTTACCAAACGTGCTAACAAAAGTAGCTCTTTGGACATAAATGATGGACATTATCGAACTAAATCAAACATTTAATGTGGAACTGGGAATCCTGGGAGTGCCTTCTGATGAAGATCATCAAAGGTAAGTGAATATTTATAATGCTATTTATGACTTCTGTTGACTACCCAATATGGAGGATATCTTTTGGGCTGTACTTTTGAAAGCTGTACTCAGATTATTGCATGGTTTGCTTTTTCCGGAAGGTTTTTTTGAAATCTGACACAGCGGTTTCATTAAGGAGAAGTGTAGCTATATTTCCATGTCTACAACCAGCTCCATGGTACAACCAGCTCCATGTCTTCAGAAAGGAGCAGGTAGGATCACAGGACTTAACATAGCCATGGTGCAACCAGCTCCATGTCTTCAGAAAGGAGCAGGTAGGATCACAGGACTTAACATAGCCATGGTGCAACCAGCTCCATGTCTTCAGAAAGGAGCAGGTAGGATCACAGGACTTAACATAGCCATGGTGCAACCAGCTCCATGTCTTCAGAAAGGAGCAGGTAGGATCACAGGACTTAACATAGCCATGGTGCAACCAGCTCCATGTCTTCAGAAAGGAGCAGGTAGGATCACAGGACTTAACATAGCCATGGTACAACCAGCTCCATGTCTTCAGAAAGGAGCAGGTAGGATCACAGGACTTAACATAGCCATGGTGCAACCAGCTCCATGTCTTCAGAAAGGAGCAGGTAGGATCACAGGACTTAACATAGCCATGGTGCAACCAGCTCCATGTCTTCAGAAAGGAGCAGGTAGGATCACAGGACTTAACATAGCCATGGTACAACCAGCTCCATGTCTTCAGAAAGGAGCAGGTAGGATCACAGGACTTAACATAGCCATGGTGCAACCAGCTCCATGTCTTCAGAAAGGAGCAGGTAGGATCACAGGACTTAACATAGCCATGGTGCAACCAGCTCCATGTCTTCAGAAAGGAGCAGGTAGGATCACAGGACTTAACATAGCCATGGTACCGGTAAAACAATAAGAATGCATTTACAATAGCGTCCTCAATACGTGTATTTTTTTAAAGTAAATGTTGGGTTCCTACTGGATAGCGGATTTAAACTGGGCTGTGGCTAGAAACAGGATGTCATGTTCATTTGGAGGAACAAAGTCATCATGGCAAATAAGGATTTTGGAAATAATACATTTCCAATGTACTCTACGAAGCCTTGTATCCTCTGGGGATTGCTCTGTTTTGTCAATAGAATGTCTGGCGAGGAAACACGCACACTTGACATCAGAGTGTAAGAGCATAATGACAGTTTTATCAACTCAAGTTGCCAAAATAAATATTGCCTTTTGATGAAACATGTCAATCACAGTGTTTAGTTCAACAGGTTATTTATTATTGACTAGTGGGAGACACATTGTCAAGCCAGACAGACAGACAGACAGACAGACAGACAGACAGACAGACAGACAGACAGACAGACAGACAGGCAGGCAGACAGACAGACAGACAGACAGACAGACAGACAGACAGACAGACAGACAGACAGACAGACAGACAGACAGACAGACAGACAGACAGAGTTATATTTCAAAAGCACTGATATTCCCCTAGATACAACCCGATCAATATGCAGGCTGTCAAACCTCAATAGGCACAATGCACTCTCATATTTTCCTCCATGAAGTGTGAAAAGATAATAAAGCTTCAACATTGCTGACACAACAAACAGAAGTCTGAATCACATTTACAGTTTTTCCCAATTGTTAACACACGTTTGCTGAAACTACATCTCAGGTAGTCAAAACACAAAACAGTTAGCCAGTTTCCCCAGTGGGCAGTGTTGTATGGTCCAAGGGTGGCATGGAGCTGGAGGTCCCCATTGTGGCTCATAGCTGCGCATATGGTGACATTTCTCCCACGCTGGCCAGGTACAGTACCTCAGTGATGGCGCGTTGACCAATGATGTTCCTTCCTCCCCTCCTCGTCTTTTCTAAATTGAATCCAGCCTCATCTATGAGTATGAGTTCCTGGGGGATGGGACTTGCATCCAACTCCATGATTCTCTGAAATGACAGTAAATACTGTAATTGCTGTGTAGTAAAGTTCACTGGCAACATCAATGAGTCTCTAATGTTTCAAGAGTGTAATACTATTACATTGCTTACTTACACATTCGTACCGTTTATCCTTCACTCTTTGGGAATTCCTTTCAAATGGGACTCTGTAGATTTGCTTCATCCAGAGATTTGTTTCTTAAGGATGTGGCATATGGTTGGTCACCTCCCTCTGACATACTGTAGGTAACTCTGGGTCTTTCCTGTAGCGGTCCTTATGAGAGCCAGTTTCAGCGCTTGTTGATTGCAGCTTCAACCCAGAGTTACCTATGCTGCAGAGGATAAGTTCATTAGAGTTAACTGCACCTCAGATTGCAGCCCCAAAAATGCTTTAATATGGTCCACCATTGTCGCTCAAATTTCATCAGAGATTACTCTCCTTGTTCTTGGTCTTCCTCCACCTCTACAGTACCTCTACCGCTACCTCTACCACCTCTATCTCTACAGTACCTCTACCTCCACCTCTACATTACCTCTACCTCTACCTCTACAGTACCTCCACCTCTACCTCTACAGTGCCTCCACCTCTACCTCTACAGTACCTCCACCTCTACCTTTACAGTACCTCCACCTCTACCTCTGCAGTACCTGTACCTCCACCTCTACCTCTACAGTACCTCTAACTCTACCTCCACCTCTACAGTACCTCCACCTCTACCTCTACAGTACCTCTACCGCTACCTCTACCACCTCTACCTCTACAGTACCTCTACCGCTACCTCTACCACCTCTATCTCTACAGTACCTCTATCTCCACCTCTACCTCTACAGTACCTCTACCGCTACCTCTACCACCTCTACATCTACAGTACCTCTACTGCTACCTCTACCACCTCTATCTCTAGAGTACCTCTACCTCCACCTCTACAGTACCTCTACAGTACCTCTAACTCTACCTCCACCTCTACAGTACCTCCACCTCTACCTCTACAGTACCTCTACCTCCACCTCTACAGTACCTCTAACTCTACCTCTACAGTACCTCTACAGTACCTCTACAGTACCTCTACCTCTACCTCTACAGTACCTCTACCTCCACCTCTACAGTACCTCTAACTCTACCTCTACAGTACCTCTACAGTACCTCTACAGTACCTCTACCTCTACCTCTACAGTACCTCTACTTCCACCTCTACAGTACCTCTGTACCTATAACTCTACCTCCACCTCTACAGTACCTCCACCTCTACAGTACCTCCACCTCTACCTCTACAGTACCTCTACCTCCACCTCTACAGTACCTCTAACTCTACCTCTACAGTACCTCTACAGTACCTCTACAGTACCTCCACCTCTACCTCTACAGTACCTCTACCTCCACCTCTACAGTACCTCCACCTCTACAGAACCTCCAACTCTACTTCTACAATACCTATACAGTACCTCTACCTCCACCTGTACAGTTCCTCCTCTACTTTTACAGTACCTCCACCTCTACAGTTCCTCCACCTCTACAGTTCCTCGACCTCTACCTCTACAGTACCTCCACCTCAACCTCTACCTCTACCTCTACAGCACCTCTACAGGTACTCCACTTCCACCTCCATCTCTACATTTACAGTACCTCCACCTCCACCTCTACGCCTACATTACCTCTACCTCTACAGTATCTCTACCTCTACAGTACCTCCACCTCTACCTCTACCTCCACCTCTACCTCTACAGAACCTCTACCTCTACCTCCACCTCCACAGTTTCTCTACAGTACCTCTACCTCCACCTCTACCTCCTCAGGACCTCTTCCTCCACCTCCACAGTTCCTCTACAGTACCTCTACCTCCTCTCTACCTCCTCAGGACCTCTTCCTCCACCTCTTCAGTTCCTCCACCTCTACCTCCACAGTACCTCCACCTCTACAGTACCTCCACCTCTACTTCTACATCTACAGTACCTCTACCTCTACAGTTCCTCTACCTCTACAGTACCCCCACCTCCACCTCTACCTCCACAGTACCTCTACTTCTATAGTACCTCCACCTCTAACTCTACAGTACCTCCACAGTACCTCTACCTCTATAGTACATCCACCTCCACCTCTACCTTTATAGTACCTCCAACTCCACCTCTACATTACCTCTACCTCTACAGTACCTCCACCGCCACCTCTACCTTTATAGTACCTCCAACTCCACCTCTACATTACCTCTACCTCTACAGTACCTCCAACTTCACCTCTACATTACCTCTACCTCTACAGTACCTCCAACTTCACCTCTACATTACCTCTACCTCTACCTCTACAGTACCTCCACCTCTACCTCTACAGTGCCTCCACCTCTACCTCTACAGTACCTCCACCTCTACCTTTACAGTACCTCCACCTCTACCTCTGCAGTACCTGTACCTCCACCTCTACAGTACCCTACAGTACCCTACAGTACCTCTACCTGCACCTCCACCTCTACAGTACCTCTACCTCCACCTCCACCGCTACAGTACCTCTACCTCCACCTCCACCTTTACCTCCACCTGCCAAGTTTGCTTACATTGTTCTCCAAACACAGGAGTACTCACCTGTGGCCTTTTTATCCATGAGTTACAGATTTGGTGTATGGCTCTACTAAATGAGTTACAGGTTTGGTGTATGGCTCTACTAAATGAGTTACAGGTTTGGTGTATGGCTCTACTAAATGAGTTACAGGTTTGGTGTATGGCTCTACTAAATGAGTTACAGGTTTGGTGTATGGCTCTACTAAATGAGTTACAGATTTGGTGTATGGCTCTACTAAATGAGTTACAGGTTTGGTGTATGGCTCTACTAAATGAGTTACAGGTTTGGTGTATGGCTCTACTAAATGAGTTACAGGTTTGGTGTATGGCTCTACTAAATTAGTTACAGGTTTGGCTGAATATTCCTCATGGGCCAGTGTGTAATAGGGAAAAACTGTAACATTTCCAGTTGATCTAAACAGAAACCTTTGTCTCTTTCTGTTGCCGTTTTATCTCACCCCACATGTTCACTTGGACTGCAAAGCTAACATTTGCCATCTTGTTTAAAGCTGGCATTAAATTGCCAGTGACTGTCTTGCCCTCAGATCTATTCTCTGAAATCCCACCATGCATTTCTGTGTCAGGTGCCCTGATGTAACTGTGACACTGGAATGAGACCCAGAGCAAGGATTTATGGGATAGCCTGAAGCCTAGCTCCTTGAGGAGGGAGGGAGGGAAGAGGGAGGGAGAGAGATTATCGGAGCTGCCTTGGCTCTCTATTGCTTCACAGAGCACTGCGCCATCTGCAGAGCACCGCGCCATCTGCAGAGCACCTGTCCTCGCGTATAGGATTCAGTAGCAAGTGTTTCACCTATGGAGAAAAAAAGAAATTGCAAGCCAGACACCATAGATACAGTACACACTGTATCTTCTTCGATGTTGCTCAACACTGAATTGACTTAAATGAATTGACTGAATTGACTTAAATGTTCATCTTGTCCCGTCTGACAGTGCTGTGTGGAACCCCGCCCGCTGTGGAGAATGCCCATCTGATTGGCCGTCGGCGGTCTCATTATGACATCCATGCGGTGGTGCGTTATCAGTGTGCCGAAGGTTTCTACCAGCGCCACATCCCCACCGCGCGTTGCCGGGCCGATGGCACCTGGGACCGGCCCAAGATCATCTGCACAAAGTGTGAGTGACAAACAGCAGATTATTTTTTTTAAACGTGTCTTATGCAACCTTTCTTCGGATAACAAACCTTTATTCACCCAGGTAGGCTAAATGTTGTTACTGCACCAATTTTGAGGTGTAACTACTTGTGTTCCCCTCCCTCAGCTCGGCGATCCCACCGGTACCGCCGCAACCACCGCCACGGCCAGCGCCGGGAGCGTAGGAACCACAGGAGATACGGAGGAGAGGCACACATGGAGAGGGGAGAGGACACACACAGCCAATACTGAACCAAATACTACACCTCCCACAATGCTCTGCGCCTGACCGCTGACCTATCCTGGGGCTGAGGGGATCAACCCCTCACAATGGACAGTAGTTGACATCTGAACGTTCTCTTTTCCTGACCTATTTCAGTCTCTCTCTTTGGATTGAAATCTCACTTGAGATGCTGTATGTGTGCAAAACTTTAACTTTCATGCAAATGACCGATTGACATCAGTGCAAAAAAGGCTCTGTGTTACGCACCCATATCTCATGTTTGGATTTGTCCTTTTTTTTGTTGATTTTGTTTAACCCATGTCCATTACTTACAACAGTAATAGTCTCTCTCTCACTAACACGGTCGCTAATACTGTAACTTAGAAACAGCAAATCCTTGGCATGTCTATGAATAACCTATTCTCACTGTCGAAACATAAATACAGTGATGTGATAAATACAGTGTGTGTGTGTGTGTGTGTGTGTGTGTGTGTGTGTGTGTGTGTGTGTGTGTGTGTGTGTGTGTGTGTGTGTGTGTGTGTGTGTGTGTGTGTGTGTGTGTGTGTGTGTGTGTGTGTGTGTGTGTGTGTGTGTGTGTGTCTGTTCATGCGTGTGTATGTGTGTGAGAGAAAGTGTGTATCCTATGCGAGTGTGTTTTTATAAGTTTGAAGCTTGTTCTACATCTCAGAACATCCTAATGTTTGTGTTCTGTTTATAAAGCACAGATTTAATTAATATGTTAGCTAGTTAGCTTTCTGTCCCAATTAACCCAGAGCTTTTGTCTGTATCCTGTACTTGTTATGTTCCCGTAGGGCTCCTGAATAGTAGGGCTGTTTTATTATTCAACTTATGTGCCATTTTTTAATATTTGCTAACTTTTAATGTCACGTCACTATTTATTATGGACTAGTTAATATATGTGGATTTTTTTTTGTTTACATAATCCAACAAGGCAATGTAATACCTGTTTTCTTTAATGTACCATTCTCTTACAATCAAAATGTGTTAACCAAAAAACAAGTTAACCCTTTGATTGCCTGTACTGTACTGTAAATACTGTGGTTTTTGTTTGTTTGTTATTGACTGACACCTGATTGATACCTGACCCTTGTCCAGCCATGTGTTTCCCATCGGCATCTCAACTAATATTCTAAAACAGCCCCATCGATCTAAATGGAATAAAATAGGATAGATTGAAGTACTACGGACTGAGACAAAACATTCCCAAGATATCTACTCGATCGTCAATAGACCCAGTCTTTGCACGGCTCCAATATGTGATGGGTAGGATGCCATGAATCTGGTCCTTGATTGGTCGTCACCCCTTTTTTGGTGTTGTTATGATGTCCTGTCCAGCTGTTGTGTTCCATTCTTAATAAAGCTTAAAAAAACAAACAAATGAACGACGACAGTGTGTCTGGTCAGTTTTGTGATTGAAGCTGGGCTCTAGCTCTAGTATTTCTATTTCTTTGTATGTTTCTACCACATCGCTGTACCTCAGACACGGAAGACTGACAGCAGCTTGTAGCTAACCCATGCCTCCTAAACCTGCATCCAGGAACAAAACAAAGCATTTTAACATCTTCTACTAATTTACCAGCTCTGTTGTTCACCTCACTTCATTCTCCGCCCAGAGAAAGTCCATTCAGACCAATAGTTTTCATTCTGTCGGGAACAAACAGGACATTTTCTCCTCTCTTTGGTCTCTGTTTTGAATGGATTGTGGAGGGAAAATACATGTAAGAATGGACCCTATAGAGGAAAATACATCTAAAAGAATCAACCCAATAAAATAAAGTTAATCTAAAGGAATTGGTCCATTGGTCCAATACCACCACTGCTAGACGACCACTGCTAGTTTAATCTCACTTTGGGTTGTCACCTCTTGGCTCAGTTGGCTCTGAGACCTGACCACCCTCTCTGTAACTGTGATTCACTGGGATAAAAACTGTGGAGCAGAGAGAGGTTTTGAGAGTAAAAAGAAGGCAATATTTATTTAAACTCTGGCTGGAAAAGTTGCTTGACTCTGTTGAAATCAGGTGACAGTGATTGCCGTACAGGTGAACCATAGACATTAAAACCAGAGCTGAACATGTGGGAAGAGAGAGCATGCTGGGCTTTTACTTTCCAGACGTCAAACTTAGTTCAAAACAGAAGTCTGAAATCATGTACAGTGGGGCAAAAAAGTATTTAGTCAGCCACCAATTGTGCAAGTTTTCCCACTTAAAAAGATGAGAGAGGCCTATAATTTTCATCATAGGTACACTTCAACTATGACAGACAAAATGAGAAAAAATATCCAGAAAATCACATTGTAGGATTTTTAATTAATTTATTTGCAAATTATGGTGGAAAATAAGTATTTGGTCACCTACAAACAAGCAAGATTTCTGGCTCTCACAGACCTGTAACTTCTTCTTTAAGAAGCTCCTCTGTCCTCCACTTGTTACCTGTATTAATGGCACCTGTTTGAACCTGTTATCAGTATAAAAGACACCTGTCCACAACCTCAAACAGTCACACTCCAAACTCCACTATGGCCAAGACCAAAGAGCTGTCAAAAGACACCAGAAACAAAATTGTAGACCTGCACCAGGCTGGGAAGACTGAATCTGCAGTAGGTAAGCAGCTTGGTTTGAAGAAATCATCTGTGGGAGCAATTATTAGGAAATGGAAGACATACAAGACCACTGATAATCTCCCTCGATCTGGGGCTCCACGCAAGATCTCACCCCGTGGGGGTCAAAATGATCACAAGAACGGTGAACAAAAAACTCAGAACCACACGGAGGGACCTTGTGAATGACCTGCAGAGAGCTGGGACCAAAGTAACAAAGCCTACCATCAGTAACACACTACGCCGTCAGGGACTCAAATCCTGCAGTGCCAGACGTGTCCCCCTGCTTAAGCCAGTACATGTCCAGGCCCGTCTGAAGTTTGCTTAGAGAGCATTTGGATGATCCAGAAGAAGATTGGGAGAATGTCATATGGTCAGATGAAACCAAAATATAACTTTTTGGTAAAAACTCAACTCGTTGTGTTTTGAGGACAAAGAATGCTGAGTTGCATCCAAAGAACGCCATACCTACTGTGAAGCATGGGGGTGGAAACATCATGCTTTGGGGCTGTTTTTCTGCAAAGGGACCAGGACGACTGATCCGTGTAAAGGAAAGAATGAATGGGGCCATGTATCGTGAGATTTTGAGTGAAAACCTCCTTCCATCAGCAAGGGCATTGAAGATGAAACATGGCTGGGTCTTTCTGCATGACAAGGATCCCTAACACACCGCCCGGGCAATGAAGGAGTGGCTTCGTAAGAAGCATTTCAAGGTCCTGGAGTGGCCTAGCCAGTCTCCAGATCTCAACCCCATAGAAAATCTTTGGAGGGAGTTGAAAGTCCATGTTTCCCAGCAACAGCCCCAAAACATCACTGCTCTAGAGGAGATCTGCATGGAGGAATGGGCCAAAATACCAGCAGTGTGTGAAAACCTTGTGAAAACATTTGACCTCTGTCATTGCCAACAAAGGGTATATAACAAGTATTGAGATAAACTTTTGTTATTTACCAAATACTTATTTTCCACCATAATTTGCAAATAAATTCATTAAAAATCCTACAATGTGATTTTCTGGATTTTTTTTCTATTTTTGTCTGTCATAGTTGAAGTGTACCTATGATGAAAATTATAGGCCTCTCTCATCTTTTTAAGTGGGAGAACTTGCACAATTGGTGGCTGACTAAATACTTTTTTTTGCCACACTGTATGTTGTCAACAGTTTGATTTTGTATGACAATACTGTCTAGCTGGGGTTCACTTCTTATCAACTCATGACAGCAGAGGCCACCTGCCAGTCAGGGCAAAGTTTACTAGGCCACATGTGCACTGTCACTGACTATAGACAGGATCCAATGACATCATCAACCAGAGACGGAAGCTCAGTCTATTCCAGTTTTGAACTGGAATAGACCAACGATTGTGAGAAAAAAACACTCCAGACAGAAGTTGCCTCAAACCACAGATCTAGGATTTCCCCCAGTCCAAAGCTTATCCGTTAGGTGGTGGAAAAATCTGCCCCAGCATCAGTGGTTTGGGCAACTATTATGATAAAAACAATGTTCCAGTGAAAGACTGAGCATCCCACCACTTTCAGTATCTGATGAATCTCTGCCCTGTTGCCTCAATAGTCAGGCAGACTTGCATGAAAAAGGTAAACAGAGTATTTCACAAGAATAGAGATATCGACACATCAGGATACACACCAACCCAGGACCAGAGTACAACTACTCAAAGAAACAGAATAGTGTAGTTGTTCACACATTTTAATATATTCACGTAACAAACATTTATTGAAGTAATTCTGGCCCAACCCCTCCAAAAATAGCCATCATTTGTTTCATAAATACTAACTAAACATTTGTCCCCTCAACCCATGACTTCCTATAGTGGTCTCTCCAATCCCAACCACATCTTGTGAAACATGCCTTGTTATCTGGTCTTATCAGCAGCACTACAACACAGTTGTTCAGCAAAAAAAAAAGAGTCCTCAACATGGTCCATAGTTTCACAGTTCCTCTGTGATAACTCTATGAGGCAATGCTGTCCTGCTGTATCAGTGTCAGTGGTCAGAGTCCAGGTTTATAGGCCTTTTAGGCCCTACTATACTATACCACCTGAGACTGTCTCACTGACTCACTAGCTACATAGATAAAGCCATGTCCACAAACAGGCTTTATCTCGATCCAATAGTCCATGTAGGGAGTGCTACTGCAGAATAGATGGCTTGTAGCAGGGCTTGGTTTTGGCTGTTTAATGCACTGTACTGTATTCCGCTGTTGTAGACATGGGCCTGAACTTTACTCCAAAAGGCTCCAACCAACAGAGGGAGCGGATAATGTATGAAATTGAAGTTAATTTGCTTGATGTGTTCTAGATTAATATAACATTGTTTTGTAAATCTGGAGGGTCACATTTCCAGAAGCATGGTATGCCAGCCGCACCAAAACGTTTGGGTTCTTTAGGATCGTGGGTACAGTAGTTCTTGATCTTACAGTAGCATTCTAGACCATTCGCTCACAGAGTCCATGCTCAGTGGGAATTGTAGTGTTATGGGTTTAGTTGTCCTTCTTCTCCGGGCTGGTCTGTCCCTCAGGTACAGTAGGCATGAAGAAAGTGGGGCTGAGGCGGCATCGGATGGCTAGGAGGATCGGTAGAGCTACATACAGCCCGTTTAGAATCATAACTGTCGACCATTTGTCTGTTGGGACCCGGTATGTGAAGGGGGTTCGGGAGTGGAGTGATCCCCCGATATGGCACCACTGGGTCTGGGGAAGGGGAGGAGACGGGTGGGTGTGAGGGGGCGTTAATGGAAGACAAATAATAGGAACAGAATAGAAACACAACAATGGTGTAAAAAATAATAAAAAATCTAATTTGTATCACAGCTGCTTTGTCAAATCCCTGGTACATCACACTGCGTGTGAACTGCAAATTGAAGCGACCAATATTATTACCTGGGCTATGGCCCCCGCAAAGAAGATGGCCCAGTCCAGCATCCAGGTACAACCAGGGTTCCTCAGCCCATATATGAATGCAGCCAGCAGAGGCAACGCATAGAACAAATACACCAGCATCTAGACCAATCAAATAACAAGACATCAAGACGGACGCAATGGCAACTACACTGTCAAGCAGCATGGAACAGGAACAAATATGGATAGTATGCCATAACGGACAATGAAATGAAGATCTATGTGTGTTTTACTCATTCTATTTTCTACAACTCACCATGATCCTATGGAAGACCACGGGGTCCTTGAGGTAAGGCTCAACTCACCGTGATCCTAGGGAAGACCACGGGGTCCTTGAGGTAAGGCTCAACTCACCGTGATCCCAGGGAAGACCACGGGGTCCTTGAGGTAAGGCTCAACTCACCGTGATCCTAGGGAAGACCACAGGATCCTTGAGGTAAGGCTCATACTGGTAGATATAGGTGAAGCAGGTATCCAGAGGACAGTCAAGGGCCACCTGAGGGAGAGAGAGGGAGAGTGAATGAATGTATGGATGGATAGATGGATGAATGGATGGATGGATCAATGAATGAACACATGAATCAATCAATCAATCAATGATGTACAATTTTGTTGGCTAAAGAAGAAACACACTGGCTACATGAACCCTACAATTCAGACTTAGGAAATGTACGCCTTTCCTACGCACGCCTTCGCACTTCTCAGTAATTGCTATTCAGACTTACCTTATGCTGGTACCTAACGGGCTTTGCAGACATGGTTCCCGTTAGGAAGATGACGCTGACAGAGATGGTCTCCTCACTTCTTGTTCTTAGGAAACTATGCAGTATTTTGTTTTTTTATGTATTAATACTTACGTTGTTACCCCAGGAAATCTTTAAGTCTTATTACATACAGCCGGGAAGAACTGTTGGATATAAGAGCAACGTCAACTTACCAACATTACTACCAGGAATACAACTTTCCCTAAGTTGATCCTCTGTTTGGACCACCACTCAGGACAATGGATCTGATCCTCTGTTCGCACCACCATCCAGGACAATGGATCTGATCCTCTGTTCGGACCACCATCCAGGACAATGGATCTGATCCTCTGTTCGGACCACCACTCAGGGCAATGGATCTGATCCTCTGTTTGGACCACCATCCAGGACAATGGATCTGATCCTCTGTTCGGACCACCACTCAGGACAATGGATCTGATCCTCTGTTTGTACCACCATCCAGGACAATGGATCTGATCCTCTGTTCGGACCACCACTCAGGACAATGGATCTGATCCTCTGTTTGTACCACCACTCAGGACAATGGATCTGATCCTCTGTTTGGACCACCATCCAGGACAATGGATCTGATCCTCTGTTCGGACCACCACCCAGGACAATGGATCTGATCCCAGTAGGCAACCCAAAACAACAGCGCTGCAGAAGGGGCAGACGGGGCGGTCTTCTGGTCAGGTTCCCTAGACGGGCACATCACTGACCGCTCCCGAGTATACTACTCGCCAACGTCCAGTCTCTTGACAACAAGGTAGGCGAAATTCGTGTAAGGGTTGCCTTCCAGAGAGACATCAGAGATTGTATCATTCTCTGTTTCACTGAAACATGGCTCACTCGGGAGATGTTATCAGAGTCGGTACATCCACCAGGTTTCTTCACGCATCGCGCCGACAGAAACAAACATCTCTCTGGTAAGAAGAAGGGCGGGGGTGTATGCCTTATGATTAACGAGTCGTGGTGTGATAATAACAACATACTGGAACTCAAGTCCTTTTGTTCACCTGACCTAGAATTCCTTACAATCCAATGCCGACCGCAATATTTACCAATAGAATTCTCTTCGATTATACTCACAGCCGTGTATACCCCCCCACCCCCCATGCAGACACCTCAACCGCCCTGAAAGAACTTCCTTGGACTCTATGCAAACTGGAAAGCATATATCCTGAGGCTGCATTTATTGTAGCTGGGGATTTTAACGAAGCTAATCTGAAAACAAGGCTCCCTAAATTTTATCAGCATATCGAATGCCCGACCCGGGCTGGCAGCGTTCTGGATGATTGCTACTCTAACTTCCGCGACGCATACAAAGCTCTCCCTCGACCTCCTTTCGGCAAATCTCCAAGACGGCGTAGCAGTCAGATGTCTTTTTGTCGTGTCCCATGTATACATCTTTTTATATCTTTTTTCTTCGCATATATTTAAAATATATTTTTTTCTTAACCTCAACTTCAACATACTCTCCTGCAATCCACCTCACCCAATGTGGTATGGATCTGCTATTGCTTTACTTCTGAACCGGAACCCCAACAGAAGCTAGCCAGCTAACTAGCTACTAGCTAGTAACCAGCTAGCCACTGCTAGCGGTCATCAGCTACCATTAGCCCGGACAACTCTCGCCAGTCTGCAAAGTGCAACTCAAACCAGAGAAAATCGGACTTATTTTTCTCCATATCTCCTGATTCCTACTGCAAGCTCTGAACCTTTTCACCTGGATCATCACAGCTAGCTGCTATCCGAGTGGCCACTCCTGGCAAATGTCTCTGTCCCAAAACAAGAACAAATTAGCCTGGAGCTAGCTTTGCTAGGCCCATCTCCCGGCTAACCAAATAGGTCCATCAGCTACTCCTTGGGCTACAATACCTATTTTGCCAATCGGCCTGAACCCCCGCCGAACCATCACGACTGGACTACCAATGTAATTCGCCTGAGGGGGTTTATCAACTCGCGACATCCCTTGAATGCCCATCTGCTAGCCTGCTAGCCGCGGCCTGCTAGCTGTCTAGAGCATATCGGACTGTTAGCTTAAGAGGTCCATCGGACAAATTCTTTGGCCACTTTACCTATTCTGCCAATTGGCTTGGATCCTTTAACCACACGGAGCCCTGCTGATCCACGACGACTGGTCTGCAGACGTACCAGCACGAGGGGGCTATAACAGACTTTCTTCCGACGCGACATCCCTCTAAGACCCTTCTGTTAGCTTGCTAGCCCCGGCCCGCTAGCTGCCTGAATCTAAGAGTTTACGGCCTGAGCCACTCACTGGACCCCTATGATCACTCGGCTACGCATGCCTCCCCCTAATGTCAATATGCCTTGTCCATTGCTGTCTTATTTAGTAATTATTTCCTTATTTCACTGTAGAGCCTCTAGCCCTGCTCAATATGCCTTAGTTAACCCTTTAGTTCCAACCCCCACACATGCGGTAACCTCACCTGGTTTAAATGATGTTTCTAGGGACATTATCTCTCTCATCGTCACTCAGTGCATATGTTTACCTCCACTATATACACATCCTACCATACATTTGTCTGTACATTATGCCTTGAATCTATTCTACTGTGCCTAGAAACCTGCTTCTTTTACTCTCTGTTCTGAACGTACTAGACGGCCAGTTGTTATAGCCTATAGCTGTACCCTTATCCTACTCCTCCTCTGTTCCTCTGGTGATGTGGGGGTTAATCCAGGCCCTGCAGTGCCTAGCTCCACTCCCATTCCCCAGGCGCTCTCATTTGTCGACTTCTGTAACCGTAAAAGCCTTGGTTTCATGCATGTTAACATTAGTTAACTAAGTTTGTTTTATTCACTGCCTTAGCACACTCTGCCAACCCGGATGTCCTAGCCGTGTCTGAATCATTGCTTAGGAAGACCACCAAAAACCCTGAAATGTTCATCCCTAACTATAACATTTTCCGACAAGATAGAACTGCCAAAGGGGGCGGAGTTGCAATCTACGGCAGAGATAGCCTGCAGAGTTCTGTCTTCATATCCAGGTCTGTGCCCAAACAATTTGAGCTCCTACTTTTAAAAATCCACCTTCCCAGAAACAAGTCTCTCACCGTTGGATCTTGCTATAGACCACTTTCTGCCCCCAGCTGTGCCCTGGACACCATATGTGAATTGATTGCCCCCGATCTTTCTTCAGAGCTCATGCTGTTAGGTGACCTAAACTGGGACATGCTTACCACACCGGCCGTCCTACAATCTAAGCTCAACCTCAACCTCACTCAAATTATCAATGAACCTACCAGGTACAACCTCAAATCTGTGAACACAAGCACCCTCATATATATCATCCTAACCAACTGCTCTCCAGATACACCTCTGTTGTCGTCAACCATGTCCTCAGCTATCACTGCCTCATTGCCTGCATCCATAATGGGTCTGCTGTCAAATGACCACCACTCATCACTGTCAAAAGCTCCCTAAAACACTTCAGCGTGCAGGCCTTTCTAATTGACCTGGCCCGGGTATCCTGGAATGACATTGACCTCATTCCGTCAGTAGAGGATGCCTGGTTATTCTTTAAAAGTGCTTTCCTCACCATAAGCATGCCCCATTCAAAAAATGTTGAACCAGGAACTGATATAGCCCTTGGTTCACTCCAGACCTGACTGCCCTTGACCAGCACAAAAACATCCTGTGGCGTACTACATTAGCTTCGAATAGCCCCTGCGATATGCAACTTTTCAGGGAAGTTAGGAACCAATATACAGTACAAAGGCAGTTAGGAAAGCAAAGGCTAGCTTCTTCAAACAGAAATTTGCATCCTGTAGCACAAACTCCAAAAAGTTCTGGGACACTGTAAAGTCCATGGAGAATAAGAGCACCTCCTCCCAGCTGCCCACTGCACTGAGGCTAGGATACAATGTCACCACTGATAAATCTGCGACAATTGAGAATTTCAAAAAGCATTTTTCTACAGCTGGCCATGCTTTCCACCTAGCTACCCCTACCCAAGTCAACAGACCTGCAACCTCCATAGTAACTTTCCTGAGCCGCCCCAATTTCTCCTTCACCCAAATCCAGAAAGCTGATGTTCTGAAAGAGCTGCAAAATCTGGATCCCTACAAATAAGCCGGGCTAGACAATCTAGACCCTCTCTTTCTAAGATTATCCACCAAAATTGTTGCAACCCCTATTACTAGCCTGTTCAATCTCTCTTTCGTATCGTCTGAGATCCCCAAAGATTGGAAAGCTGCCGCGGTCATCCCCCTCTTCAAAGGGGGAGACACCCTAGACCCACCTGCTACAGACCTATATCTATCCTACCCTGCCTTCCTAACGTCTTCAAAAGCCAAGTTAACAAACAGATCACCGTCCATTTCGAACCCCACCGTACTTTTTCTATACAATCTGGTTTCAGAGCTGGTCATGGGTGCGCCTCAGCCACGCTCAAGGTCCTAAATGATATCATAACAGCCATCGATAAGACACAATACTGTGCAGCAGTATTCATCGACCTGGCCAAGGCTTTCGACTCCGTCAATTACCACATTCTTATCGGCAGACTCAACAGTCTTGGTTTCTCAAATAATTGCCTCGCCTGGTTCACCAACTACTTCTCAGACAGAGTTCAGTGTATCAAATCGGAGGCCCTGTTGTACGGACCTCTGGCAGTCTTTATGGGGGTGCTCAACCTCGGGCCAACTCTCTTCTCTGTATACATCAATGATGTCGCTCTTGCTACTGGTGATTCTCTGATCCCCCTCTACGCAGACAACACCCTTCTGTATACTTCTGGCCCCTCTTTGGACACTGTGTTAACTAACCTTCAGTCGAGCTTCAATGCCATACAACTCTCCTTCCGTGGCCTCCAACTGCTCTTAAATGCAAGTAAAACTAAATGCATGCTCTTCAACCGATCGTTGCCCACACCTGCCAGCCCGCCCAGCATCACTACTCGGGACGGTTCTGACTTAGAATATGTGGACAACTACAAATACCTAGGTGTCTGGTTAGACTGTAAACTCTCCTTCCAGACTCACATTAAGCATCTCAAATCCAAAATTAAATCTAGAATTGGCTTCCTATATCGCAACAAAGCATCCTTCACTCATGCTGCCAAACATGCCCTCGTAAAACTGACTATCCTACCGATCCTTGACATCGGCGATGTCATTTACAAAATAGCCTCCAACACTCTACTCAACAAATTGGATGCAGTCTATCACAGCGCTGTTACAGTGCCATCCGAATACAAACAGTGTAGCTATTCCCTCCGCAAGACAATCAAACAAGCTAAGTGTCAGTATAGAGACAAAGTAGAGTCGCAATTCAAAGGCTCAGACACGAGACATATGTGGCAGGGTCTACAGTCAATCACGGATTGCGAAAAGAAAAACAGCCCCATCGCGGACACCAACGTCTTGCTCCCAGACAAATTAAACAACTTCTTTTCTCGCGGGGACAATACAGTGCCACTGACACAACCCGCTACCAAAACATGCGGGCTCTTCTTCAATGCAGCCAACGTGAGTAAGACATTTAAACATGTTAACTTCTCTGGGATATGTGGGACGGTAGCGTCTCACCTAGCCAACAGCCAGTGGAATTGCTGGAATTCCAGTGGAATTCCAAATTAAAATTCCTCAAACACACAAGTATTATACACAATTTTAAAGATAAACTCCTTGTTAATCCAGCCATGGTGTCTGATTTCAAAAAGGCTTTACGGCGAAAGCACACCTTGCGATTATGTTAGCTCAGCGCCTAGCCACAGAAAACCATACAGCCATTTTCCAAAGAAGGAGAGGTGTCACAAAGGACAGAAATAGCGTTAAAATGAATCACTAACCTTGATGATCTTCACCGGATGGCACTCCCAGGACTCTAGGCAATAAATGTGTGTTTTGTTTGATAAAGTTCATCTTTATGTCCAAAAACCTCATTTGAAATTGGTGCGTTACGTTCAGAAATGCATTGTCTCAAAGAAACATCCGGTGAAAGGTCAGAGAGCCACATCAAATTACAGACATACTCATCATAAACATTGATGAAAGATATAAGTGTTAAACACACAATTAAAGATAAACTTCTCCTTAATGCAACTGCTGGGTCAGATTTCAAAAACGTTTTACGGTAAAAGCACACCATGCAATTATGTTAGGTCAGAGCCTAGCCACAGAAAACCATACAGCCATTTTCCAACCAAGGAGAGGTGTTACAAAACTCAGAAATAGAGTTATAAATATTAACTTACATTTGATGATCTTCATCGGAATGCACTCCCAGGAATCCCAGTTCCACAATAAATGTTTGTTTTGTTGCGCGTTTAGTTCACAAATCCAAATTCACAAGACGCAGGCACTTAGTCCAGACGAAAAGTCAAAACAGTTCCATTACAGTTTATAGAAACATGTCAAACGAAGTATATAATCAATCTTTAGGATGTTTTTATCATAAATCTTCAATAATATTCCAACCGTGCAATTCCTTTGTCTTTATAAATGAAAGGGAACGGAGCTCGCTCTCACGGCCGCGCACGTGACTAAACGAATGGCATTCTGCCAGACCCCTGATTCAAACAGCTCTTATTCACTCCCCCTTCATAGTAGAAGCCTGAAACAAAATTCTAAAGACTGTTGACATCTAGTGGAAGCCTAAGGATGTGCAATATGACCCCATATATTGGATAGGCAATCACTTGAAAAACTACAAACCTCAGATTTCCCACTTCCTGGTTTAATTTTTTTCAGGTTTTTGCCTGCCATATGAGTTCTGTTATATTCACAGACATCATTCAAACAGTTTTAGAAACTTCAGAGTGTTTTCTAACCAAATCTACTAATTATATGCATATTCTAGCTTTTGGGCCTGAGTAGCAGGAAGTTTACTCTGGGCACCTTATTCATCCAAGCTACTCAATACTGCCCCCCAGTCCCAAAGAAGTTAACACTCTCGCAAGGCTGCCGGCCACAGACGGCATCCCTAGCCGCGTCCTCAGAGCATGCGCAGACAAGCTGGCTGGTGTGTTTACGGACATATTCAATCAATCCCTTTCCCAGTCAAGAGGGCCACCATTGTTCCTGTTCCCAAGAAAGCTAAGGTAACTGAGCTAAACGACTACTATTACTTCCGTCATCCTGAAGTGCTTTGAGAGACTAATCAAGGATCATATCACCTCCACCCTACCTGACACCCTAGACCCACTCCAATTTGCTTACCGCCCCAATAGGTCCACAGACGACGCAATCGCAATCACACTGCACACTGCACACTGCCCTAACCCATCTGGACAAGAGGAATACCTATGTAAGAATGCTGTTCATCGATTACAGCTCAGCGTTTAACACCATAGTACCCTCCAAACTCGTCATTAAGCTCGGGACCCTGGGTCTCGACCCCGCCCTATGCAACTGGGTCCTGGACTTTCTGCCCCCAGGTGGTGAGGGTAGGAAACAACATCTCCACCCCACTGATCCTCAACACTGGGGCCTCGCAAAGGTTCGTTCTCAGCCCTCTCCTGTATTCCCTGTTCACCCATGACTGTGTGGCCACGCACGCCTCCAACTCAATCATCAAGTTTGCAGACGACTCTACAGTGCTAGGCTTGATTACCAACAACGATGAGATGGCCTACAGGGAGGAGGTGCCCTCGGAGTGTGGTGTCAGGAAAATAACCTCATACTCAACGTCAACAAAACAAAGTAGATGATCGTGGAATTCAGGAAACAGCAGAGGGAGCACTCCCCTATCCACATCGACGGGACAGTAGTGGAGAAGATGGAAAGTTTTAAGTTCCTCATACCCAACCTCAGGAGGATGAAGAAATTTCGCAACAAAAACACTCAACAAACTTTTACAGATGCACAATGAGAGCATCCTGTCGGGCTGTATCACTGCCTGGTACGGCAACTGCTCCACCCACAACCGTAAGACTCTCCAGAGGGTAGTGAGGTCTGCACAACGCATCACCGGGCGCAAACTACCTGCCCTCCAGGACACCTACACCACCCAATGTCACAGGAAGGCCAAAAAGATCATCAAGTACAACAACCACCCGATCCACTGCCTGTTCACCCCACTACTATCCAGAAGACGAGGTCAGTACAGGTGCATCAAAGCTGGGACCGAGAGACTGAAAAACAGCTTCTATCTCAAGACCATCAGACTGTTAAACAGCCATCACTGACATTGAGTGTCTGCTGCCAACATACAGCCACTTTAATAATTAATATTTGGATGTAATAAATGCATCACTAGTCACTTTTAACAATGGCACTTTATATAATGTTTGCATACCCTACATTACTCATCTCATATATATGTACTGTACTCTATACCATCTACTGTATCTTGCCTATGCCGTTCGGCCATCGCTCAGCCCTATATTTAAATGTACATATTCTTATTCATTCCTTTACACTTGTGTGTATAAGGTAGTTGTTGTAAAATTGTTAGATTACTTGTTAGATATTACTGCACAGTCAGAACTAGAAGCACAAGCATTTCGCTACACTCACATTAACATCTGCTAACCATGTGTATGTGACCAATAAAATTTGATTTGATTTGATGTGATTTTTTGCCTGCACTGAATACATTTAATTCAACCACTGAAAACCTTCCCACTTGCTGGCCAACAGATTTACTCATCAATGTTTCCATTCAATAGTGTTTTCAGTTTAAAAAATTAAGCCATCCCTTTAAAATATAGTGTATCTTCAATTAGAATTTTGGCGACAGGCACTAGAACACATGGAGAGAATGGGTTCAGAATACAGGGATTCATTAAAGAAAGCCATCTAAATATATACATACACGTCTTTGTTTCAGCACCAACTGGTAGATTTCTAAATATTTAGGCACATTTTGGAGTTAAGAAAGTATGAATAATTTTTTTTAAATGATTTGGTGATCCTTTATGCTCTAAATATATTGTTGAATCAAAAATACAATGCTTTGATTCATCCTGAAAGTTGTCATATTATTCAATTGTTTAATCCCATGAAATATTGGAAGATTAGAAAAGTGTGCAATAGGGATTGAACCGTAGTCCAATAAATCTACCCTAATAATCCTCACTAATCATGGAACTGTATGAAAATGGTCCTGTCGTCATGAACCATGTGCCAGGCTCCAGGTTTAAACTGCTACTTGTGGTCTGTGTTCCTTAATGATTCAAATAGGCTACCTGTTCCAAATTATTGCACAACTTGGAATACATTAGCCTAATATGATCCACTATGGCTTCCCACACATACTCGACAGTGGAAAGAAAGGTCAACTAACGATGTAATGGAATGATGCAAAATGTAAGGAAACAAACACTAAAGAGACAGATATAAATGTAAGGAAACTAACACTAAAGAGACAGATATTAATGTATGTGGGTATATCTAA
Organism: Oncorhynchus clarkii lewisi; assembly: GCF_045791955.1. Taxonomy (NCBI): domain Eukaryota; kingdom Metazoa; phylum Chordata; class Actinopteri; order Salmoniformes; family Salmonidae; genus Oncorhynchus; species Oncorhynchus clarkii. The sequence continues at coordinate 37,196,628 of NC_092174.1, forward strand.
CTGACGGTGGCTACCAATAGGGGCTAATATTTAAGAAAATACATGTATTTTTTTCATACAGTGAAAAGTCCAGACATAAAATGAAAACTTTCTAGACATCCTAAATCAACTCGTTAGGTTTTCCGCTATACTGTCATTTGTGCATGGCTACAGAAGCTTATAGCTTGGATTTCATCCCTGCTGGTTATAAAGCCAGCGTTTCATAAACTTCACTGGAAAAGGTGATATGTTGATATGTTTCAGTTTGCAGCCATATTACTGGTTTCTGGTTTCACATTTCACATTATTACTGGTTTCACATTTGTCTCCATCGATCAGGTAAAGAAGATCTAAAACTCATTGTCATTTATATTTACAATCCACTTATCCAAATGGCTTACTTATTTACCTAGCTCTTATCAACAGCTCAGCCTCTTATCAATTTGTAAATTACGGTGCATGGAGAATGGTGTTATTTCTATCGGAAAAATAAAGTTGACGTTGTTCTACTTAGGACCGACAGGTTGCTCAACCTTATTCATTGTTTCATCGCGCGTAAAGGTGGTGGAATTATGAGGGGAATTAAGTCAAGGTCAGAATACAGAGTATATGTAGACAAACCTACACCATGTCTTCCTTTACTTGAGCTCCCCCGCAAATGAGTAAATAGCAATGTGATGAATCAAAAATACAGTGGTTTGATTCATCCTGACAGTTGTCATATTATTCAATTGTTCAATCCATGAAGTATTGGAAGGTGAGAAAAGTGTGCAACTCGGGTCAGAATCCCCCCATAGTGAAGTGAGTGGTTGGTCTGTTACTTACAACGCCCCTGAAGACAGAGAAGGCCATGGCTCCCAACAGTAGCAGAGACAGGATCAGGTCAAATGGCCTGTAGAGGAGACTTCTCTTCTGTGCTACTGCAATCTGAGGAATACAGACAAACACAACCTATGTCAGTCCAACTGGGTTACTGTATGTTTCAGGTTCAGTACCAGTCAAACGTTTGGACACACCTACTCATTCAAGGGTTTTTCTTTATTTTTACTATTTTCTACATTGTGGAATAATAGTGAAGACATGAAAACTATGAAACACATATGGAATCATGTTGTATCCCAAAAAGTTTTGAACAAAGAAAAAGAAACCACTACTAAAGGACACCAATAAGAAAAAGGGACTTGCTTGGGCCAAGAAACACGAGCAATGGATATTAGGCCAGTGGAAGTCTGTCCTTTGGTCTGATGAGTCCAAATTTGAGATTTTTGGTTCCAACCGCCGTGTCTTTGTGAGACGCAGAGTAGGTGAACGAATGATCTCCGCATGTGTGGTTCCCACCATGAAGAATGGAGGAGGGGGTGTGATGGTGTAGGGGTGCTTTGCTGGTGACACTCTCTGGGATTTATTTAGAATTCAAGGCACACTCAATCAGCATTCTGCAGTGATACGCCATTCCATCTGGTTTGCACTTAGTGGGACTATCATTTGTTTTTCAACAGGACAATGACCCAGAACACCTACAGGCTGTGTAAGGGCTATTTAACCAAGAAGGAGAGTCTGTGGAATGCTGCATCAGATGACCTGGCCTCCACAGTCACCCGACCTGAACCCATTTGAGATGGTTTTGGATGAGTTGGACCACAGAGTGAAGGAAAAGCAGCCAACAATTGTAGTCACTCGGAAGCAAACAGAAGCAAACAGAAGCCACCGGGGACGGACCTACCTGAATTTGTCCTTGTTTTCGTTGAGCAATGCTTTCTTCAGTTTGCAGTAATGAATTTGTGTTTTGTGTGGGAGGGTTTAGTGACTGCAACATGATGGTCAGTTATTCTCTTAAAGTGAATTGATCATATTCAATTCATGGATGAAACAAACATATCAGTCCAGTCGAAAGTTAGCTTTACTGCACTGCTGTTCCATCTGTGTATCTCACCTTGTCTGCAGGAATGATTGGCAGCTCTCTCTCTCTACTGAAGAGCAGGATGGCTCCCCAGATGGGCAGCAACAGGAAGGGAGTATTCCTCCAGAAGGCGGGATGAATGTTTGAACCATATTTACCTGCGTGAAGAGCCATGACAATATTAACATGTCTGTTCCTGATATACCTGTTTGCCACTATTTGGCCGTGTTAGAATATACCAGAGAGTAACAGTAATGGCAATTTCTTTGAAACACTCACCGATGACTACTCCTGGGATGAAGACGATCTGGTGGGCAATGGACGACCCAGCCCAGAACAGCGCCAGGCTGCGATAGGACTTCCTTATGAATAGGAAATAGATTTAACCATCTCACCAAAAATCTTATTGCCACTATTGGTACTACTGTAGAATCACTGTAACAAAGTGCCACTTACCCCCTGAACATGCGATGGATGATGATGAGGAAGAGGAGGAAGTGAATGACTCCCTCCCAGTAATTCATCATCACAGCGTAGGCTGTGCTCAGATGGGGCTCCCCCTGACAGATCATCAGGTCATGTTTAATAGCTGATATATTTCTTACAAAAAAAATTGTTTTCTACAAAGCGTTTTCCAAACCACATATCAATCAATAATCTAGTACAAATTACTAATTCATTAGGTAAAGGAAAGGACTAGTTAGTTAAACTAACCTTCTTCAGGTAGAAACCCATGTAACCAGAGATGTAGCCATCCTGTTCCAAAGCATTGGTCAGGCCCACCAGACATGTGAAGGAAAACACAGCCAACACTAAAAGAGAGAGAGAGACGAGAGAGAGAGAGAGAGAGAGAGAGAGAGAGAGACACAGAGAGAGAGAGAGAGAGACGAGAGAGAGACAGAGAGAGAGAGACGAGAGAGAGACAGAGAGAGAGAGAGAGAGAGAGACGAGAGAGAGAGAGAGAGACCTTTCTCATCCAGTTTCACTCACGCATTCTTTTCAATTATCTTCAACACCCCTTTATAATGAGAGGCGTGTGCGTGCTCACATACTACTACCACCTTTACGGTCTCTGACTACTACATACCATAAAACAAGGGGTCAATGTTTTCCCAGTGTTGCAATGCGAGAAGATGGAGGATGAGGAAAGACATGATGTAGGGTATAATGTACAGTACGGCAGCTCCTAGTGTCAACACCATTACAGGCCTGTGGAGGAGAGAGACACATGTATCAGTAATACAAACTCACACACCTTATGAAACTACATAGGGAAAAACTCTGGGGCCTTTTTTTCCTCTCCTCAAAGGTATCACCGATCTGAATGAATGACTGAACGAATGAATGACTAAGCCACTGAAGAATGATGACGTAACTGTAGCTGCCGTCTATGAAGGTATAGCCTAGGAAAGACGTTGGAGTAAAAAGTATGGGGGAAAAAAAGGTGTTGTGTATCATGGTAGAAGTGTGTCATGATTACATTACACAGAATAAAATGTGAGATGAACCCAACTTACTGTTTTGTGACATTGTTCATAGCGTAGAGAACCGCGGGAGCCACAAGAGACAAAAGGAGAACACATATGTCCACAGGCAGCTGCATCTTTGTACCGTTGATTCATATAACACCTCAGCCAAGGGGAATAATCTGAACAGTGTACTGAAAAGGAACAGGAAAACTATATATCCCGAGTTTCAGTGGAGGATTACTGCTGCTGTCCACACCTTGTCTCCTGAATGGTGATTGTGATCACTCTTTTTACAAAGCTTTCATTGACCCTCGACATCAGCTGTTCACTGCTTTGGTTCAAAGTTCACAAGCTTTATGATTGCATTATTCTCAGAGTATCCTAGTCTATATAGCCTATAAACCTATAAACAGAGTGCATTTTGCATAAAATACATTAATGCGTAAATGAATTACATTCCAGTTTTAAATAGTTATCAAACGTATATGTTTTTTTCTGTCAAGGCTTTGACATTTGGAACTATCGACAAAGAATGTATTACTGGAACCTAGGCCTACATGCCATTATTGCCACCTTGTGGTATGTGGCAAAAAGACGTTGTTTTATTCTCAAAGTAAAGGTGATGGTAACTGTGGTAGAGGTCAATAACAATGTAGTCGAAACAATGAACAAAAGCAAATGCAAACTAAAATGTATTTCTCTAAATATACTAGACAAAAATATAAACACCACAACTGAAATAAAAAGATGCAAGAAATGTTCCATTCACACAGAAAATGTCATTCTTGAGAGAAATCAACATTTTGTGCATATGCACAATTTCTGGGATATTTTGTTTCAGTTCATGAAACATGGGACCAACACTTTACATGTTGCGTTTATATTTTTGTTCAGTGTAAATAAAAAACTGAACTCAATCCAAAATCAGCATTTGGCCTAATGAAATACCTTGAGCATCAAGAGGCCTACACCCCTTCTCCTAGCGGGTTCTGTATCTTAATACCTATACCCCATGACCTGTTTAAAGGAGCTGAAGGCTAAACACACGTGTAGATAACGCCACATAATATTCATAGGCGTTTCTCAATCAAACACGTATACCATCTGAAATACGACAAAATCTCATTAAATACTACGTTCACAAAATGACAGAACCCGCGGGAAAAGGGGTGCACGCTTCTCGATTCATTGAAAATAGATTCATTCTTGTGTGTTTTATTTCTCACATGTTTTTATTTTGTGTTTTTCATATTTAACTCTGCATCGTTTGGAAATAGCTTGTATGTAAACATTTCACTGTCAGGTCTACAACCGTTGTATTCGGCGCATGTGACAAATACAATATTATTTGATTACTTTGCTTGTTTGTTGTAAGTACATGTTTCCACTGCCCGCGCTCCTTGTAGTAGAGCGCGTATCTGCACGAGCGGAACGCCGAGAAGCAGAGAAAAATACTAGAAATAAATGCACAAACTGTAAGAAATAATTTCACTGGAGCTACAAAGATATAACTGGAGAACTTGCTGTCAATGAGTGGAGTAGCAATAGTAGGCATACACATGTTTAAAAACAATAACTATGTTGGCATAAGAGCCGAGTACAATGTCAAAATATGTACATTTTATGAAATTGAACATGCAGACCTTGTCCAAAATAAATGTAATTAAACTTTCACTGATTTATCTGACTGATTAGAGTTGCTATAAAATACTGTGCAATACATAAACTACAGATAGTGAAGATTACTATCATTATTATTATCATCATCATCATCATCATCATTATTATTATTATTATGGACAGATAGCCTACTATAGGACACATTTCCAACATCATAATTTGTCTCTCTCACAGTGTATCTATGTCTCATCGCAGAGAACCCTCTGTGCCAATGAAAAGCAAGAATTCCTGTCATGACAATATATTACTGCTAAGGGCTGTTCTTATGCACGACGCAACGCAGAATGCCTGGACACAGCCCTTAGCTGTGGTATATTGACCATATTTCACAAATCCCTGAGGTGCGTTATTGCTATTATAAACTGGTTACCAATGTAATTATGGCAGTTAAAATATTTTTTTTGTCATACCGTGGTATAAATGAATGCACAAATTGCAATAAATAATTTCCACGGCTGTCAGCCAATCAGCATTCAGGGCTCAAACTAACCAGTTTATGAGAACAAACAGACAAAGATGACACATTCAGACAGAGTTGTGTATGGGACTTTGCTCATCAAACCACTGTTGAGATGTCCTCTTCAACATTAAACCAAAATAATCTTCTCCCAAACTGATTAAACAAAATCAATGTCTTGCCAGGACCCAGTCTTAAGCCAAGGCTCGTGACCCAAAAGAAACCCATTAATTGTGGGTCTCAGCTACAGACATGATATACGCTACAGCCGGTTATCTCCCCTCCGTCTCCATGGAAAGATGTGGTAATAGAGGATTACATACCGCAGCATCAGAGAATTATGATCATGGTAAATGTAAAGGGAGGAGGAGGGAGAGAGAAGGAGGCGTAGAGAGAGAGAGGGAGAGAGAGAGGGAGAGAGAAGGAGGCGTAGAGAGAGAGAGGGAGAGAGAGAGGGAGAGAGAAGGAGGCGTAGAGAGAGAGAGGGAGAGAGAGAGGCAGAGAGAAGGAGGCGTAGAGAGAGAGAGGGAGAGAGAGAGGCAGAGAGAAGGAGGCGTAGAGAGAGAGAGGGAGAGAGAGAGGCAGAGAGAAGGAGGCGTAGAGAGAGAGAGGGGTCGGAGCATACCAAGAGAGAAACAGATAGAGGGCAAGGGCCAGAGAGAGAGAGTGAGTGAGAGAGAGAGAGAGAGAGAGAGAGAGAGAGAGAGACAGAGAGAGAGAGAGAGTTCAGTCAGATCGAGGAAAAGACAAACACACACACACTCTCTTGCTGCACGCGCTAACCACACATACACTCCTATATCTAAGGGCAGAGCACCCAGACGCTGTGGCACCATGTTGCACCCCATCATGATAGGCATCGTGACCTTCAACACCTCCTTGACCATCATCTACTGGACCTTTCTCCTGGGAGGGACCTTCTTTGACATGATGTCTCAAGAAGAAGACAAGCCCAAGAAGCTTAGTGAGGTCACCCCCGCTTGAGCCTGCGCCGCCATGGAACCCACTACCTACCTGTGAATTTACTATGACAACCACCGACAGCTTACTAGGCCTATAGGCAGCTTGTGTCGCTTTACACATTTTATGTTTTGTTTTTTGTTTTTTCAGAATTCCATTGGGAATCCTGTTTTTGCTTTCTCTTTCTGCCGTTTTCCACTTGTTCCACATCCGTAGAGAACCGGGTCATCTGGATCAATCTGGAATCATGCTAAAACAGGTACAGTAGACTATATCTCCAGTATGATCATCTCTCATTTCAAGTAGCCTGAAGATTGTTCCTTTATTTTCTATTATCTCACATTTCTCTCATGGGTTTACATCATTAACACATTGGTCAGATTACTTAATTATAAGGTCACACAGGGGTTGAATTGTTGTTCTCATCGGCTTAAACTGCAGATTATCACGTATCATTTAAGTCATCTAATGCCTGTCCCAGACAGGTGTTGCATATCATTTTCACAAGCTAATAGCACTCCGCTTGCGTTTCTGTGTGGCTTCTGTTTAGTGGCTTAGTTACAGTATCAAATCCTGTCAAGGATTCCAGGAGGGGGTAAAGTACATTACTTAAGTACCTGAAGAGGACTGGGTGTCTCAGAAAAGATCCAGCCCACTTCAGCCTAACATAATTTCTCCATCCTATTTTCATTCGTCTTAACTTCACCTCAACCTCTATTCAACTCAAATTGTATTGGTCACATACACGTGGTTAGCATCCCTCATCCCTCTCTTTCTCCTGATAGTTACCCCTTTCTTCTTTGTTCCAAACTCCCAAACCTCAACCCTTTCCACCCTCATCCCTCTCCCCTGGCAACTGCCCCACCCCACAACTACCCTCCACCATCATGGGGCTCCATCCCCTCATGATTTTCATTGTCTCCTTCAACCTCTTAATCACCATCGTAGAGTGGACTTGGCTCTTGTCTAGGATCCTCAGGGTTGAAGATGAAGATGTCTCTCCAGAATGACAAAGAAACATAGCCCTACCTTCTTAAGCTCTAGTCCCAACTCCACTGAGTAGAAAAAACATTTTCCTAATAGTGTACTCTCTGTGTCTGTCTTCATGGTTGGTTCCAGGATTCCATGCTTGCTTTGATTTACAGAGCAATTCTGCATGCTACAAGGTAAGAATGGCGTGAATTTGTTAGGAGAGCTGATGTTAAGTTCAGGGAAAGACAACTAATCTGACTCGTTGCTACTTCTCCTTTTCTCTCTGTATTCTGTATTCTGTATTTTGAATATAATGTGTTGTAATAGTACAGCATGAAATTGTTGTTAGGGGGTGGTTGTGTGGATTGGCCCAATTAGTCACCAAATCCTGTCAAGGATTACAGCAGGGCAGCCATGGGCGGTGAAAACTGAGTAGACTGACTAGCGGCTAGTCACTGAGTAGGCAGGCGTTTGTGTCTCAGGAGGAGAAAAGACCAAGTCCATTTCCTCCTCCTTCTATTTTCATCCTTTATTTCACCCCTCTTTTCCAAGACTACCATCACGTCATCCCTTTTTCTTTCACCTCTACACTTCTCTCTCCGCCACCCACCGCCACCCACCACCACCCACCGCCACCCACCGCTACCATGGCGCCACCATTCATCCCTTCATTGCTTGTGAGGTGGTCTGCGACCTCATCACCACCATCATAGAGTGGATATGGATGCTGTCTGTACTTCTCAAGGTTGACAAAAAACAAAAATGATGTTTCTCCAGTCTGAAAAAACAAACAGCACACTTCAACAACAAGAAAAACTCTGGAATTCTGAAACCATAGCATTCTTGTTGGCACTACAGTAAATTTCCTGGTGGAGGTGGACAGTCCTGTTACAGAGTATTTGTTGCTACTTCTCCTGTGTGTGGCAGCCGTAGCGGGTGAAACAGAGTGGACCGACTAGAGAAAACATCTGGATCATTTCATCATTTCTCCATCCCCTATCTTTCAAGAATTCCACCTTTTGCTGGCATTGTTCTCATCATTTCATCTCTCTTTGCTCCACTTCTTCATTTCTCTCTCCTGAGTTCCTTCCATCCCACTACGGCCACCCTTCCTCTGCCACCATGGTGATGATCGGTCCCTTCATGGCCCTTCAGGTCACCCTCAACATCCTTATCACCATCATATGGTGGGCCTGGATACTATCTAGAGTCATGAGACAAAAGGAAGATGAGGTCCCTCAGTTCTGACAATGGAAACAACTCTAATCTTAACCCTGCCTGCTAGACCGACGTACCGATAGGAGCCACTTCAGAAACTCTGACTGAAACGTAGCATTCTTGTTGAAACTGAGTAGAGAAACATGCAAATAGAGAAGTCAGCATGGTTCGTTGTGATGTGGCCCTAACAGTGTTTCCATCCAGGATTACAGAGAACTTTCTAGACTTTCTCTCAGCGACAACATAGCTGAGGGGAAGCTACACATCAAGTTTGTAAGGTAAGAACGGTACATCCCTGATTCAAAAGGGAAATTAAATTATAGTCACTCAGGATCTTGTTTTCCATTTATTAAACGTTTCCAGGAAATCACCTAACCCTTAATGATAACTTCCTTTTAACTTTCCAGGAAATCACCTAACCCTTCATGATAACTTCCTTTTAACTCTCCAGGAAATCACCTAACCCTTAATGATAACTTCCTTTTAACTTTCCAGGAAATCACCTAACCCTTAATGATAACTTCCTTTTAGCTTTCCAGGAAATCACCTAACCCTTCATGAAAACTTCCTTGTAACTTTCCAGGAAATCACCTAACCCTTAATGATAACTTCCTTTTAACTTTCCAGGAAATCACCTAACCCTTCATGATAACTTCCTTGTAACTTTCCAGGAAATCACCTAACCCTTTATGATAACTTCCTTTTAACTTTCCAGGAAATCACCTAACCCTTCATGATAACTTCCTTTTAATCAATGGACATGCCCTTTATTATTGTCAGAATACATCTGTCTTCAAATCCTTCACTGCTCTCTTCTGGAAAGTTTACTTTGCTCACCATAACCAGTTCCTGATGGACTGTCTTATTTCTCAGTCTTTCCCTTGCTCTACCTCACATTTGATAAGAAATACAAAAAAAAATGCAGTATAAAATGTAGAGGTTCATGTTTGACACTCAATATAACCTAGTCCGTGGTGGAAATAAGTTAAGGTATGGTGTGGTGTGTAGGATCAGGATCAGTAGGGACCATAAGCCTCTTTGGCTTACATCTCCCCTGTCATATCACTAATCCTCCCAGATGGAGGGCTGATATCTCTGGACATGATGACAGATTCCTGTTCAATCCTATTAGCACTCTGCCTGCCCTACATTTACTCAACTGCTTTACAAGGTTATGACAGATTATTAAACCAAGGATCCTCCTCAAAAAGACCATGACCCGAAGTAAGCCAACTTTAGCCTGGCTTCCGGATCAGTTTGTGCTGTCTTGTCAACTGTGCATGATAATTATTGGCATTATAATGACAGTAGGAGTTGTCAAGACAGCCCAGAATAGATATGGGACACAGGCTAGGCATTATAATGACAGTAGGAGTTGTAAAGACAGCACAGAACAGATCTGGGACCCAAGCTAGGCATTATAATGACAGTAGGAGTTGTAAAGACAGCACAGAACAGATCTGGGACCCAAGCTAGGCATTATAATGACAGTAGGAGTGTTAAAGACAACCCAGAACAGATCTGGGACCCAGGCTAGGCATTATAATGACAGTAGGAGTTTTAAAGACAACCCAGAACAGATCTGGGACCCAGGCTAGGCATTATAATGACAGTAGGAGTTGTCAAGACAGCACAGAACAGATCTGAGACCCAGGCTAGGCATTACAATGACCGTATGAGTTTTAAAGACAGCACAGAACAAATCTGGGACCCAGACGAGGCATTATAATGACCGTTGGAGTTGTAAAGACAGCACAGAACAAATCTGGGACCCAGACGAGGCATTATAATGACCGTTGGAGTTGTAAAGACAGCATAGAACAGATCTGGGACCCAGACGAGGCATTATAATGACCGTTGGAGTTGTAAAGACAGCACAGAACAGATCTGGGACCCAGGCTAGGCATTATAATGACCGTTGGAGTTGTAAAGACAGCACAGAACAGATCTGGGACCCAGGCTAGGCTTACTTAGCCACAGAAAGAATTTTGGTTTATATATTCTGTATGTTTCTTTTGAAATACAGCACATTCTTTTGAAATGAACTACTATGTTCTCGTTCATTCATTTTCCAACCCATTAGGCCTCTATCCAGAGCCTCACCCCATCAATTGAAATACAATTATATTTTCTTTCATGAAAAGTAGAGTAACCACATTTAACCACAATTTCTTTATTTCTCTCACTCGTCTGATACACTTCTTTAACCCTGAAAACATCCAGAGTACAATGGTACACAGAGTGGATCTACTCATAGAAACCTCATAGAAACCAAGTACTGTACCTCCTCAAAGACTATACAGACTCATCAAGGCGATACAGACAGATCTGCTTTGTACATAACGTCTGCAGTCTGTGCATCATCCATTTACTGTGTACCCCACCGCATCTCACTATACCAATAGCGTACTTCACCAATCAAACCATGGGCTATCAGCTGCCCCCGACCCATGCACAAAACATCCCAGGACTGGTAGCCGTGGCCTGGAACCTCACACAGCTGAACTTTGAACCCCGCCAGCTCATCCAGGATTCCATGATTGGACAGGAGGAGGACAAGAAAGAGTATTTCATAAACTACGTCCCGCCTTCTCGCGACGCCATCGAGCTGCCTCGCCATGTCGTTTACATACTTATAGGAGTGGTGTTGGTGGTAGTCGCTACCTACGCCATAGTGGGTCACCTGATCAAGGACCTGATGCATGACCTAGCAGGTAACCTGGGACTCCATCTATCTGCTACCATCTGAAGGTTTTACCACTTGGTGTTCTCCATTGTGGTGTCACCGTGTGTCATCGTCCTAATTCCCTATCATGTGTTTGATCATCTGACTGTCTTTCCCTTCTTGGATGGCCACTGGTTCAGTCAATGGCTGTCAGTTTGCCATCAAGCTCAAGAGTGCGAATATGAAAACGTACTGGTCTGTTGGTGGCATTTCATAAACCACCTAAAATATTATATAGCCTAAGTGCACAAAATGTTATATTTAAGCAATAAGGCATGTGGTATATTGGCCAAACCCCAGTCGGTGACTTATTGCTATTATAAACTGTTTACCAACGTAATTAGAACTGTGGTATATGGTCTCATATACTGCGGCTTTCAGACATTCAGCATTCCGAGCTTGACCCACCAAGTTTATGATGTGAAATAACCTATTCTTATCCCCTCTCTGCACCCCCCCTCTCTCTCTCTCTCTCTCTCTCTCTCTCTCTCTCTCTCTCTCTCTCTCTCTATCTCTCTCTCTCTCTCTCACACACACAGATTGGGTTCTTGGCCCAAAACCCTCTGATGTGGATGCTGAGGGCGGTATGGAGGAAGAAGAGGAGGAGCGAGGGATCCTATATGATGGAAGGATTAAGAAAGAGTGGATGGAGGAGAACGAGGTTGGGTTGCTGCCAGGGTTCTACCACGTGGCAGGGAACTACCACCCGCCTGCCCTGCCACTTCGCAGCGTTATCACAGCTTTGCCAAGTGAGATGATTATGTCCAATCAGAATGTGACCTTTCAGCGCCCTTTGACCCCTCATGTCACCTCCTTCGGAGTTCTGTAACCTCATTTGTTATGCCAATACGAAATCACCCCCTCATCTCTAGCCCTATGGAAAGTGTTTATATCTGAGAGGATTTTAAGATACAAGCCATATGGCTGAAATTTCATCTGGCCTATGAGAGGACAAAATCATCTGCTTGTAACTAACCAATACATTAAGATCTAGGCAGAAGAGTTCAATCTGGAATAGGGCAGTGTTTTTTGGCCTATATGCCAGGTTCAGTAACGAAGTCCATCCTTCATTTTTACCCCATAACAACTCCTCTGTTTGTTGCAAATGACATAGAGATAGATGCTTGAGCTACATAACCACCGAGGTACAACACATGTAGCTTCTATGAAATATAACTGTGATACATGTATGAATACATTAGTATGTTCTTGTATTGATGCTGATAGAAAGGTGGGCCATATTTATACTCATTGACATGAGAAATGGGTAAAAAAAACTATAGAGCTCTTGGATGTGATGTATAGCAGCTATATTACTTCATGTGTAGACACACACACACACACACACACACACGCACATACGCGCACACTCACACACACACACACGCACACGCGCACACACGCGTACACACGCGCACACACGCACACACTTATATACACACACATATACACACACACAGGTTCCAGGTTTATGTGTTAGCAACAGTGTTTTCCCATTACGTAATAACTTGTGTTACTGTAATGTGTTTTTGAAATAAACATACTTTTACATTCCTGTTATGAAGTTGTTTGAGGATTTCTTCAGTAAAGAACTGACTGTTCGGATTGTGTTGTGTCATCTACTTATCCTTATCCCTCTTATCCATTACTAATGCCTGACAGGTGTAAAGGTTGGGTCAGGGACAGTCCCAATTAAAATGTAGAGGATTATATTAGTCACTTAGCATGAGACAGGAGAGGGGTTAAATTAGGAGTATGAGTTTTGTTACAAGTTTGTTACAAATTGAGATAGATTTATAGATCTTTATGCTGATAGATGTGTAACTTCTGCATTTGCTAAATGCTAAATATTGAGTTAGAATCCAGAATTTGACATCACACTAGTGTTGTGTACCTGTAAGTAGCTGAGTGACTAGGCGGCTATGAGTCGATGACTAGGTGGCTATGAGTCAATAACTCAGTGGTTATGAGTCGATGACTCGGTGGCTATGAGTCGATGACTAGGTGGCTATGAGTCGATGACTCGGTGGCTATGAGTTGATGGCTAGGTGGCTATGAGTCAATAACTCAGTGGCTATGAGTCGATGACTCGGTGGCTATGAGTCGATGACTAGGTGGCTATGAGTCGATGACTCGGTGGCTATGAGTCGATGACTTCGGTGGCTATGAGTCGATGATTTAGTGGCTATGAGTTGATGGCTAGGTGGCTATGAGTCAATGATTCGGTGGCTATGAGTCGATGGCTAGGTGGCTATGAGTCGATTACTCGGTGGCTATGAGTCGATGACTCGGTGGCTATGAGTCGATGATTTAGTGGCTATGAGTTGATGGCTAGGTGGCTATGAGTCGATTACTCGGTGGCTATGAGTCGATGACTCGGTGGCTATGAGTCGATGATTCGGTGGCTATAAGTTGATGGCTAGGTGGCTATGAGTCGATGATTTAGTGGCTATGAGTTGATGGCTAGGTGGCTATGAGTCGATGATTTGGTGGCTATGAGTTAATGGCTAGGTGGCTATGAGTCGATGATTTAGTGGCTACGAGTTGATGACTAGGTGGCTATGAGTCGATGACTCGGTGGCTATGAGTTGATGGCTAGGTGGCTATGAGTCGATGACTCGGTGGCTATGAGTTGATGGCTAGGTGGCTATGAGTCAATTACTCAGTGGCTATGAGTCGATGACTCGGTGGCTATGAGTTGATGGCTAGGTGGCTATGAGTCAATAACTCAGTGGCTATGAGTCGATGACTCGGTGGCTGAGTCGATGACTAGGTGGCTATGAGTCGATGACACGTGGCTATGAGTCGATGACTCGGTGGCTATGAGTCGATGATTTAGTGGCTATGAGTTGATGGCTAGGTGGCTATGAGTCGATTACTCGGTGGCTATGAGTCAATGACTCGGTGGCTATGAGTCGATGATTTAGTGGCTATGAGTTGATGGCTAGGTGGCTATGAGTCGATTACTCGGTGGCTATGAGTCGATGACTCGGTGGCTATGAGTCGATGATTCGGTGGCTATGAGTTGATGGCTAGGTGGCTATGAGTCGATGATTTAGTGGCTATGAGTTGATGGCTAGGTGGCTATGAGTCGATGATTTGGTGGCTATGAGTTGATGGCTAGGTGGCTATGAGTCAATGATTTAGTGGCTATGAGTTGATGGCTAGGTGGCTATGAGTCGATTACTCGATGGCTATGAGTCGATGACTCGGTGGCTATGAGTCGATGATTCGGTGGCTATGAGTTGATGGCTAGGTGGCTATGAGTCGATGATTTAGTGGCTATGAGTTGATGACTCGGTGGCTATGAGTCGATGATTCGGTGGCTATGAGTCGATTACTCGGTGGCTATGAGTCGATGACTCGGTGGCTATGAGTCGATGAGTCTGTGGCTATGAGTCGATTACTCGGTGGCTATGAGTCGATGATTCGGTGGCTATGATGTCCAAGATGGCGTAGCAGTAGGACGTGTTGTCGTGTTGTGTCCCTTGTATATATCGTTTGTTTTCGTTTTTTTCTTGGCATATCTTTTAAAACATTTTGCTGAACCTCAACTTCTTCTAAATACTCTCCTGCAACCCACCTCACCCAACGTAGCTATTTTTCCTAAAGTATTTATATTTACTTCGGATCTGGAACCCCTCAACTGAAGCTAGCCAACTAACTACCAGCTTCAGCAAAACATTGCTAGCGGTCTTCAGCTAACCGGTCATCAGCTAACCTTTAGCTCGGAAAGCTCTCGCCAGTTCGAACAACGCGACTCTAACCAGAGCATAACGGACCTATTTATTTTTTTATTTTTATTCTTCATCCCCGGATTCCCACCGCAAACGGAACATTTTGAGCTCCTGGGCTACAATATCCGGACCCACGACCGGTCCATCGATGTCACCGCATGAAGAGGAATAAACAGACTCCCCCCATCGCGACGTCCCCAAAGGCTAACTCTCTAGCCCTTGCTATCTCCTTGCTTGCAAATTCGGCCTGCTAACTGCTAGCTTGTTTAGCCCGGTCCGCTAACTGCTACCGTGTTTAGCACCGGCCTACTAGCTGTTAGCTTGTTAGCACAGGCCTGCTAACCGTCTGAATCGCCGCGTCCCAAACACTCACTGAACCCATATTTACTTTCTATCCCTTTTCGATTTTTAATTTGTTTATACCTTCCGGTAACCTGCCTCACCCAATGTGATACGGAACCGCTATTATTTTTACATTTTTAGAACACACTCAAGAACCTCCAGAAGCTAACCAGCTAACTGGCTACAAGCTATTTAGTCATTGTTAGTTTTCTAACCTGGATAACACTCGCCAGTCCAGCTTCCCTGCCCCATCCACCGCTGCCCCCTGGACACTGATCACTTGGCTACATAGCTGATGCATGCTGGACTGTCCATTAATCACGGTAATCCATTCTGCTTGTTTATGTTTTATCTGTCGGCCCCAGCCGCACTCAGGCTCTGTGTGTAGTTAATCCGACCCTCTCTGCCTAGTCAATCGCCATTCTACCTGCTGTTGTTGTGCTAGCTGATTAGCTGTTGTTGTCTCACCTACTGTTTTAGCTAGCTCTCCCAATTCAACACCTGTGATTACTGTATGCCTCGCTGTATGTCTCTCTCAAATGTCAATATGCCTTGTATACTGTTGTGCAGGTTAGTTATCATTGTTTTAGTTTACAATGGAGCCCCTAGTTCCACTCTTTATACCCCTGATACCTCCTTTGTCCCACCCCCCACACATGCGGTGACCTCACCCATTACAACCAGCATGTCCAGAGATACAACCTCTCTCATCATCACCCAGTGCCTGGGCTTACCTCCACTGTACCCGCACCCCACCATACCCCTGTTTGCGCATTATGCCCTGAATATATTCTACCATGCCCAGAAACCTGCTCCTCTTATTCTCTGTCCCCAACGCCCTAGGCGACCAGTTTTGATAGCCTTCAGCCGCACCCTCATACTACTCCTTCTCTGTTCCGCGGGTGATGTGGAGGTAAACCCAGGCCCTGCATGTCCCCAGGCACCCTCATTTGTTGACTTCTGTGATCGAAAAAGCCTTGGTTTCATGCATGTCAACATCAGAAGCCTCCTCCCTAAGTTTGTCTTACTCACTGCTCTAGCACACTCTGCTAACCCTGATGTCCTTGCCGTGTCTGAATCCTGGCTCAGGAAGGCCACCAAACGCTCCCTAAAACACTTCTGTGAGCAGGCCTTTCTAATCGACCTGGCCCGGGTATCCTGGAAGGACATTGACCTCATCCCGTCAGTTGAGGATGCCTGGTCTTTCTTTAAAAGTA
Organism: Oncorhynchus clarkii lewisi; assembly: GCF_045791955.1. Taxonomy (NCBI): domain Eukaryota; kingdom Metazoa; phylum Chordata; class Actinopteri; order Salmoniformes; family Salmonidae; genus Oncorhynchus; species Oncorhynchus clarkii. The sequence goes on from NC_092174.1 coordinate 37,213,284, forward strand.
ACTTCCTCACCATTTTAGATAAGCATGCTCCGTTCAAAAAATGCAGAACTAAGAACAGATATAGCCCCTGGTTCACTCCAGACCTGACTGCCCTCGACCAGCACAAAAACATCCTGTGGCGGACTGCACTAACATCGAACAGTCCCCGCGATATGCAACTGTTCAGGGAAGTCAGGAACCAAAACACACAGTCAGTCAGGAAAGCTAAAGCCAACTTCTTCAGGCAGAAGTTTGCATCCTGTAGCTCCAACTCCAAAAAGTTCTGGGACACTGTGAAGTCCATGGAGAACAAGAGCACCTCCTCCCAGCTGCCCACTGCACTGAGGCTAGGTAACACGGTCACCACCGATAAATCCATGATTATCGAAAACTTCAACAAGCATTTCTCAACGGCTGGCCATGCCTTCCGCCTGGCTACTCCAACCTCGGCCAACAGCTCCCCCCCCCCCCCCCCCCCCCCGCAGCTACTCGCCCAAGCCTCTCCAGGTTCTCCTTTACCCAAATCCAGATAGCAGATGTTCTGAAAGAGCTGCAAAACCTGGACCCGTACAAATCAGCTGGGCTTGACAATCTGGACCCTCTATTCCTGAAACTATCCGCCGCCATTGTCGCAACCCCTATTACCAGCCTGTTCAACCTCTCTTTCATATCGTCTGAGATCCCCAAGGATTGGAAAGCTGCCGCAGTCATCCCCCTCTTCAAAGGGGGCGACACCCTGGACCCAAACTGTTACAGACCTATATCCATCCTGCCCTGCCTATCTAAGGTCTTCGAAAGCCAAGTCAACAAACAGGTCACTGACCATCTCGAATCCCACCGTACCTTCTCCGCTGTGCAATCTGGTTTCCGAGCCGGTCACGGGTGTACCTCAGCCACGCTCAAGGTACTAAACGATATCATAACCGCCATCGATAAAAGACAGTACTGTGCAGCCGTCTTCATAGACCTTGCCAAGGCTTTCGACTCTGTCAATCACCGTATTCTTATCGGCAGACTCAGTAGCCTCGGTTTTTCGGATGACTGCCTTGCCTGGTTCACCAATTACTTTGCAGACAGAGTTCAGTGTGTCAAATCGGAGGGCATGCTGTCCGGTCCTCTGGCAGTCTCTATGGGGGTGCCACAGGGTTCAATTCTCGGGCCGACTCTTTTCTCTGTATATATCAATGATGTTTCTCATGCTGCGGGCAATTCCCTGATCCACCTCTACGCAGACGACACCATTCTATATACTTCCGGCCCGTCCTTGGACACTGTGCTATCAAACCTCCAAACAAGCTTCAATGCCATACAGCACTCCTTCCGTGGCCTCCAACTGCTCTTAAACGCTAGTAAAACCAAATGCATGCTTTTCAACCGTTCGCTGCCTGCACCCGCACGCCTGACCAGCATCACCACCCTGGATGGTTCCGACCTTGAATATGTGGACATCTATAAGTACCTAGGTGTCTGGCTAGACTCTAAACTCTCCTTCCAGACCCATATCAAACATCTCCAATCGAAAATCAAATCAAGAGTCGGCTTTCTATTCCGCAACAAAGCCTCCTTCACTCACGCCGCCAAACTTACCCTAGTAAAACTGACTATCCTACCGATCCTCGACTTCGGCGATGTCATCTACAAAATTGCTTCCAACACTCTACTCAGCAAACTGGATGCAGTTTATCACAGTGCCATCCGTTTTGTCACTAAAGCACCGTATACCACCCACCACTGCGACTTGTATGCTCTAGTCGGCTGGCCCTCGCTACATATTCGTCGCCAGACCCACTGGCTCCAGGTCATCTACAAGTCCATGCTAGGTAAAGCTCCGCCTTATCTCAGTTCACTGGTTACGATGGCAACACCCATCCATAGCACGCGCTCCAGCAGGTGTATCTCACTGATCATCCCTAAAGCCAACACCTCATTTGGCCGCCTTTCGTTCCAGTTCTCTGCTGCCTGTGACTGGAACGAATTGCAAAAATCGCTGAAGTTGGAGACTTTTATCTCCCTCACCAACTTCAAACATCTGCTATCTGAGCAGCTAACCGATCGCTGCAGCTGTACATAGTCTATTGGTAAATAGCCCACCCATTTTCACCTACCTCATCCCCATACTGTTTTTATGTATTTATTTTTCTGCTCTTTTGCACACCAATATCTCTACCTGTACATAACCATCTGATCATTTATCACTCCAGTGTTAATCTGCATAATTGTAATTATTCGCCTACCTTCTCATGCCTTTTGCACACAATGTATATATAGACTCCCCTTTTTTCTACTGTGTTATTGACTTGTTAATTGTTTACTCCATGTGTAACTCTGTGTTGTCTGTTCACACTGCTATGCCTTATCTTGGCCAGGTCGCAGTTGCAAATGAGAACTTGTTCTCAACTAGCCTACCTGGTTAAATAAAGGTGAAATAAATAAAAAAAAAAAAAAAAATGAGTTGTTGGCTAGGTGGCTATGAGTCGATTACTCGGTGGTTATGAGTCGATGACTCGGTGGCTATGAGTCGATGATTCAGTGGCTATGAGTTGATGGCTAGGTGGCTATGAGTTGATGGCTAGGTGGCTATGAGTCGATTACTCGGTGGTTATGAGTCGATGACTCGGTGGCTATGAGTCGATGATTCAGTGGCTATGAGTTGATGGCTAGGTGGCTATGAGTCGATGACTCAGTGGCTATGAGTCGATGATTCGGTGGCTATGAGTCGATTACTCGGTGGCTATGAGTCGATGACTCGGTGGCTATGAGTCGATGACTCTGTGGCTATGAGTCGATTACTCGGTGGCTATGAGTCGATGATTCGGTGGCTATGAGTTGATGGCTAGGTGGCTATGAGTCGATGACTAGGTGGCTATGAGTCGATGACTCGGTGGCTATGAGTCGATGACTCGGTGGCTATGAGTCGATGACTAGGTGGCTATGAGTCAATGATTTAGTGGCTATGAGTTGATGGCTAGGTGGCTATGAGTCGATTACTCGGTGGCTATGAGTCGATGACTCGGTTGCTATGAGTCGATGATTCGGTGGCTATGAGTTGATGGCTAGGTGGCTATGAGTCGATGACTCGGTGGCTATGAGTCGATGACTCGGTGGCTATGAGTTGATGGCTAGGTGGCTATGAGTCAATTACTCAGTGGCTATGAGTCGATGACTCGGTGGCTATGAGTCGATGACTCGGTGGCTATGAGTTGATGGCTAGGTGGCTATGAGTCAATTACTCAGTGGCTATGAGTCGATGATTCGGTGGCTATGAGTTGATGGCTAGGTGGCTATGAGTCAATGATTCGGTGGCTATGAGTTGATGGCTAGGTGGCTATGAGTCGATGATTTATATGCTATGAGTTGATGGCTAGGTGGCTATGAGTCGATTACTCGGTGGCTATGAGTCGATGACTCGGTGGCTATGAGTCGATGATTCGGTGGCTATGAGTTGATGGCTAGGTGGCTATGAGTCGATGATTTAGTGGCTATGAGTTGATGGCTAGGTGGCTATGAGTCGATTATTTGGTGGCTATGAGTTGATGGCTAGGTGGCTATGAGTCGATGATTTAGTGGCTATGAGTTGATGGCTAGGTGGCTATGAGTCGATTACTCGATGGCTATGAGTTGATGACTCGGTGGCTATGAGTCGATGATTCGGTGGCTATGAGTTGATGGCTAGGTGGCTATGAGTCGATGATTTAGTGGCTATGAGTTGATGATTCGGTGGCTATGAGTCAATGATTCGGTGGCTATGAGTCGATTACTCGGTGGCTATGAGTCGATGACTCGGTGGCTATGAGTCGATGACTCTGAGGCTATGAGTCGATTACTCGGTGGCTATAAGTCAATGATTCGGTGGCTATGAGTTGATGGCTAGGTGGCTATGAGTCGATTACTCGGTGATTATGAGTCGATGACTCGGTGGCTATGAGTCGATGATTCAGTGGCTATGAGTTGATGGCTAGGTGGCTATGAGTCGATGACTCAGTGGCTATGAGTCGATGACTAGGTGGCTATGAGTCGATGACTCAGTGGCTATGAGTCAATGACTCGGTGGCTATGAGTTGATGGCTAGGTGGCTATGAGTCAATAACTCAGTGGCTATGAGTCGATGACTCGGTGGCTATGAGTCGATGACTAGGTGGCTATGAGTCGATGACTCGGTGGCTATGAGTCGATGACTTCGGTGGCTATGAGTCGATGATTTAGTGGCTATGAGTTGATGGCTAGGTGGCTATGAGTCGATGACTCGGTGGCTATGAGTTGATGGCTAGGTGGCTATGAGTCAATAACTCAGTGGCTATGAGTCGATGACTCGGTGGCTATGAGTCGATGACTAGGTGGCTATGAGTCGATGACTCGGTGGCTATGAGTCGATGACTTCGGTGGCTATGAGTCGATGATTTAGTGGCTATGAGTTGATGGCTAGGTGGCTATGAGTCAATGATTCGGTGGCTATGAGTCGATGGCTAGGTGGCTATGAGTCGATTACTCGGTGGCTATGAGTCGATGACTCGGTGGCTATGAGTCGATGATTTAGTGGCTATGAGTTGATGGCTAGGTGGCTATGAGTCGATTACTCGGTGGCTATGAGTCGATGACTCGGTGGCTATGAGTCGATGATTCGGTGGCTATAAGTTGATGGCTAGGTGGCTATGAGTCGATGATTTAGTGGCTATGAGTTGATGGCTAGGTGGCTATGAGTCGATGATTTGGTGGCTATGAGTTAATGGCTAGGTGGCTATGAGTCGATGATTTAGTGGCTACGAGTTGATGACTAGGTGGCTATGAGTCGATGACTCGGTGGCTATGAGTTGATGGCTAGGTGGCTATGAGTCGATGACTCGGTGGCTATGAGTTGATGGCTAGGTGGCTATGAGTCAATTACTCAGTGGCTATGAGTCGATGACTCGGTGGCTATGAGTTGATGGCTAGGTGGCTATGAGTCAATAACTCAGTGGCTATGAGTCGATGACTCGGTGGCTATGAGTCGATGACTAGGTGGCTATGAGTCGATGACTCGTGGCTATGAGTCGATGACTCGGTGGCTATGAGTCGATGATTTAGTGGCTATGAGTTGATGGCTAGGTGGCTATGAGTCGATTACTCGGTGGCTATGAGTCAATGACTCGGTGGCTATGAGTCGATGATTTAGTGGCTATGAGTTGATGGCTAGGTGGCTATGAGTCGATTACTCGGTGGCTATGAGTCGATGACTCGGTGGCTATGAGTCGATGATTCGGTGGCTATGAGTTGATGGCTAGGTGGCTATGAGTCGATGATTTAGTGGCTATGAGTTGATGGCTAGGTGGCTATGAGTCGATGATTTGGTGGCTATGAGTTGATGGCTAGGTGGCTATGAGTCAATGATTTAGTGGCTATGAGTTGATGGCTAGGTGGCTATGAGTCGATTACTCGATGGCTATGAGTCGATGACTCGGTGGCTATGAGTCGATGATTCGGTGGCTATGAGTTGATGGCTAGGTGGCTATGAGTCGATGATTTAGTGGCTATGAGTTGATGACTCGGTGGCTATGAGTCGATGATTCGGTGGCTATGAGTCGATTACTCGGTGGCTATGAGTCGATGACTCGGTGGCTATGAGTCGATGAGTCTGTGGCTATGAGTCGATTACTCGGTGGCTATGAGTCGATGATTCGGTGGCTATGATGTCCAAGATGGCGTAGCAGTAGGACGTGTTGTCGTGTTGTGTCCCTTGTATATATCGTTTGTTTTCGTTTTTTTCTTGGCATATCTTTTAAAACATTTTGCTGAACCTCAACTTCTTCTAAATACTCTCCTGCAACCCACCTCACCCAACGTAGCTATTTTTCCTAAAGTATTTATATTTACTTCGGATCTGGAACCCCTCAACTGAAGCTAGCCAACTAACTACCAGCTTCAGCAAAACATTGCTAGCGGTCTTCAGCTAACCGGTCATCAGCTAACCTTTAGCTCGGAAAGCTCTCGCCAGTTCGAACAACGCGACTCTAACCAGAGCATAACGGACCTATTTATTTTTTTATTTTTATTCTTCATCCCCGGATTCCCACCGCAAACGGAACATTTTGAGCTCCTGGGCTACAATATCCGGACCCACGACCGGTCCATCGATGTCACCGCATGAAGAGGAATAAACAGACTCCCCCCATCGCGACGTCCCCAAAGGCTAACTCTCTAGCCCTTGCTATCTCCTTGCTTGCAAATTCGGCCTGCTAACTGCTAGCTTGTTTAGCCCGGTCCGCTAACTGCTACCGTGTTTAGCACCGGCCTACTAGCTGTTAGCTTGTTAGCACAGGCCTGCTAACCGTCTGAATCGCCGCGTCCCAAACACTCACTGAACCCATATTTACTTTCTATCCCTTTTCGATTTTTAATTTGTTTATACCTTCCGGTAACCTGCCTCACCCAATGTGATACGGAACCGCTATTATTTTTACATTTTTAGAACACACTCAAGAACCTCCAGAAGCTAACCAGCTAACTGGCTACAAGCTATTTAGTCATTGTTAGTTTTCTAACCTGGATAACACTCGCCAGTCCAGCTTCCCTGCCCCATCCACCGCTGCCCCCTGGACACTGATCACTTGGCTACATAGCTGATGCATGCTGGACTGTCCATTAATCACGGTAATCCATTCTGCTTGTTTATGTTTTATCTGTCGGCCCCAGCCGCACTCAGGCTCTGTGTGTAGTTAATCCGACCCTCTCTGCCTAGTCAATCGCCATTCTACCTGCTGTTGTTGTGCTAGCTGATTAGCTGTTGTTGTCTCACCTACTGTTTTAGCTAGCTCTCCCAATTCAACACCTGTGATTACTGTATGCCTCGCTGTATGTCTCTCTCAAATGTCAATATGCCTTGTATACTGTTGTGCAGGTTAGTTATCATTGTTTTAGTTTACAATGGAGCCCCTAGTTCCACTCTTTATACCCCTGATACCTCCTTTGTCCCACCCCCCACACATGCGGTGACCTCACCCATTACAACCAGCATGTCCAGAGATACAACCTCTCTCATCATCACCCAGTGCCTGGGCTTACCTCCACTGTACCCGCACCCCACCATACCCCTGTTTGCGCATTATGCCCTGAATATATTCTACCATGCCCAGAAACCTGCTCCTCTTATTCTCTGTCCCCAACGCCCTAGGCGACCAGTTTTGATAGCCTTCAGCCGCACCCTCATACTACTCCTTCTCTGTTCCGCGGGTGATGTGGAGGTAAACCCAGGCCCTGCATGTCCCCAGGCACCCTCATTTGTTGACTTCTGTGATCGAAAAAGCCTTGGTTTCATGCATGTCAACATCAGAAGCCTCCTCCCTAAGTTTGTCTTACTCACTGCTCTAGCACACTCTGCTAACCCTGATGTCCTTGCCGTGTCTGAATCCTGGCTCAGGAAGGCCACCAAACGCTCCCTAAAACACTTCTGTGAGCAGGCCTTTCTAATCGACCTGGCCCGGGTATCCTGGAAGGACATTGACCTCATCCCGTCAGTTGAGGATGCCTGGTCTTTCTTTAAAAGTAACTTCCTCACCATTTTAGATAAGCATGCTCCGTTCAAAAAATGCAGAACTAAGAACAGATATAGCCCCTGGTTCACTCCAGACCTGACTGCCCTCGACCAGCACAAAAACATCCTGTGGCGGACTGCACTAACATCGAACAGTCCCCGCGATATGCAACTGTTCAGGGAAGTCAGGAACCAAAACACACAGTCAGTCAGGAAAGCTAAAGCCAACTTCTTCAGGCAGAAGTTTGCATCCTGTAGCTCCAACTCCAAAAAGTTCTGGGACACTGTGAAGTCCATGGAGAACAAGAGCACCTCCTCCCAGCTGCCCACTGCACTGAGGCTAGGTAACACGGTCACCACCGATAAATCCATGATTATCGAAAACTTCAACAAGCATTTCTCAACGGCTGGCCATGCCTTCCGCCTGGCTACTCCAACCTCGGCCAACAGCTCCCCCCCCCCCCCCCCCCCCCCCCCGCAGCTACTCGCCCAAGCCTCTCCAGGTTCTCCTTTACCCAAATCCAGATAGCAGATGTTCTGAAAGAGCTGCAAAACCTGGACCCGTACAAATCAGCTGGGCTTGACAATCTGGACCCTCTATTCCTGAAACTATCCGCCGCCATTGTCGCAACCCCTATTACCAGCCTGTTCAACCTCTCTTTCATATCGTCTGAGATCCCCAAGGATTGGAAAGCTGCCGCAGTCATCCCCCTCTTCAAAGGGGGCGACACCCTGGACCCAAACTGTTACAGACCTATATCCATCCTGCCCTGCCTATCTAAGGTCTTCGAAAGCCAAGTCAACAAACAGGTCACTGACCATCTCGAATCCCACCGTACCTTCTCCGCTGTGCAATCTGGTTTCCGAGCCGGTCACGGGTGTACCTCAGCCACGCTCAAGGTACTAAACGATATCATAACCGCCATCGATAAAAGACAGTACTGTGCAGCCGTCTTCATAGACCTTGCCAAGGCTTTCGACTCTGTCAATCACCGTATTCTTATCGGCAGACTCAGTAGCCTCGGTTTTTCGGATGACTGCCTTGCCTGGTTCACCAATTACTTTGCAGACAGAGTTCAGTGTGTCAAATCGGAGGGCATGCTGTCCGGTCCTCTGGCAGTCTCTATGGGGGTGCCACAGGGTTCAATTCTCGGGCCGACTCTTTTCTCTGTATATATTAATGATGTTTCTCATGCTGCGGGCAATTCCCTGATCCACCTCTACGCAGACGACACCATTCTATATACTTCCGGCCCGTCCTTGGACACTGTGCTATCAAACCTCCAAACAAGCTTCAATGCCATACAGCACTCCTTCCGTGGCCTCCAACTGCTCTTAAACGCTAGTAAAACCAAATGCATGCTTTTCAACCGTTCGCTGCCTGCACCCGCACGCCTGACCAGCATCACCACCCTGGATGGTTCCGACCTTGAATATGTGGACATCTATAAGTACCTAGGTGTCTGGCTAGACTCTAAACTCTCCTTCCAGACCCATATCAAACATCTCCAATCGAAAATCAAATCAAGAGTCGGCTTTCTATTCCGCAACAAAGCCTCCTTCACTCACGCCGCCAAACTTACCCTAGTAAAACTGACTTTCCTACCGATCCTCGACTTCGGCGATGTCATCTACAAAATTGCTTCCAACACTCTACTCAGCAAACTGGATGCAGTTTATCACAGTGCCATCCGTTTTGTCACTAAAGCACCGTATACCACCCACCACTGCGACTTGTATGCTCTAGTCGGCTGGCCCTCGCTACATATTCGTCGCCAGACCCACTGGATCCAGGTCATCTACAAGTCCATGCTAGGTAAAGCTCCGCCTTATCTCAGTTCACTGGTTACGATGGCAACACCCATCCATAGCACGCGCTCCAGCAGGTGTATCTCACTGATCATCCCTAAAGCCAACACCTCATTTGGCCGCCTTTCGTTCCAGTTCTCTGCTGCCTGTGACTGGAACGAATTGCAAAAATCGCTGAAGTTGGAGACTTTTATCTCCCTCACCAACTTCAAACATCTGCTATCTGAGCAGCTAACCGATCGCTGCAGCTGTACATAGTCTATTGGTAAATAGCCCACCCATTTTCACCTACCTCATCCCCATACTGTTTTTATGTATTTATTTTTCTGCTCTTTTGCACACCAATATCTCTACCTGTACATAACCATCTGATCATTTATCACTCCAGTGTTAATCTGCATAATTGTAATTATTCGCCTACCTTCTCATGCCTTTTGCACACAATGTATATATAGACTCCCCTTTTTTCTACTGTGTTATTGACTTGTTAATTGTTTACTCCATGTGTAACTCTGTGTTGTCTGTTCACACTGCTATGCCTTATCTTGGCCAGGTCGCAGTTGCAAATGAGAACTTGTTCTCAACTAGCCTACCTGGTTAAATAAAGGTGAAATAAAAAAAAAAAAATTAAAAAATGAGTTGTTGGCTAGGTGGCTATGAGTCGATTACTCGGTGGTTATGAGTCGATGACTCGGTGGCTATGAGTCGATGATTCAGTGGCTATGAGTTGATGGCTAGGTGGCTATGAGTTGATGGCTAGGTGGCTATGAGTCGATTACTCGGTGGTTATGAGTCGATGACTCGGTGGCTATGAGTCGATGATTCAGTGGCTATGAGTTGATGGCTAGGTGGCTATGAGTCGATGACTCAGTGGCTATGAGTCGATGATTCGGTGGCTATGAGTCGATTACTCGGTGGCTATGAGTCGATGACTCGGTGGCTATGAGTCGATGACTCTGTGGCTATGAGTCGATTACTCGGTGGCTATGAGTCGATGATTCGGTGGCTATGAGTTGATGGCTAGGTGGCTATGAGTCGATGACTAGGTGGCTATGAGTCGATGACTCGGTGGCTATGAGTCGATGACTCGGTGGCTATGAGTCGATGACTAGGTGGCTATGAGTCAATGATTTAGTGGCTATGAGTTGATGGCTAGGTGGCTATGAGTCGATTACTCGGTGGCTATGAGTCGATGACTCGGTGGCTATGAGTCGATGATTCGGTGGCTATGAGTTGATGGCTAGGTGGCTATGAGTCGATGACTCGGTGGCTATGAGTCGATGACTCGGTGGCTATGAGTTGATGGCTAGGTGGCTATGAGTCAATTACTCAGTGGCTATGAGTCGATGACTCGGTGGCTATGAGTCGATGACTCGGTGGCTATGAGTTGATGGCTAGGTGGCTATGAGTCAATTACTCAGTGGCTATGAGTCGATGATTCGGTGGCTATGAGTTGATGGCTAGGTGGCTATGAGTCAATGATTCGGTGGCTATGAGTTGATGGCTAGGTGGCTATGAGTCGATGATTTATATGCTATGAGTTGATGGCTAGGTGGCTATGAGTCGATTACTCGGTGGCTATGAGTCGATGACTCGGTGGCTATGAGTCGATGATTCGGTGGCTATGAGTTGATGGCTAGGTGGCTATGAGTCGATGATTTAGTGGCTATGAGTTGATGGCTAGGTGGCTATGAGTCGATTATTTGGTGGCTATGAGTTGATGGCTAGGTGGCTATGAGTCGATGATTTAGTGGCTATGAGTTGATGGCTAGGTGGCTATGAGTCGATTACTCGATGGCTATGAGTTGATGACTCGGTGGCTATGAGTCGATGATTCGGTGGCTATGAGTTGATGGCTAGGTGGCTATGAGTCGATGATTTAGTGGCTATGAGTTGATGATTCGGTGGCTATGAGTCAATGATTCGGTGGCTATGAGTCGATTACTCGGTGGCTATGAGTCGATGACTCGGTGGCTATGAGTCGATGACTCTGAGGCTATGAGTCGATTACTCGGTGGCTATAAGTCAATGATTCGGTGGCTATGAGTTGATGGCTAGGTGGCTATGAGTCGATTACTCTGTGATTATGAGTCGATGACTCGGTGGCTATGAGTCGATGATTCAGTGGCTATGAGTTGATGGCTAGGTGGCTATGAGTCGATGACTCAGTGGCTATGAGTCGATGACTAGGTGGCTATGAGTCGATGACTCAGTGGCTATGAGTCAATGACTCGGTGGCTATGAGTCAATGACTCGGTGGCTATGAGTCGATTACTCGGTGGCTATGAGTCGATGATTCAGTGGCTATGAGTTGATGGCTAGGTGGCTATGAGTCGATTACTCGGTGGTTATGAGTCGATGACTCGGTGGCTATGAGTCGATGATTCAGTGGCTATGAGTTGATGGCTAGGTGGCTATGAGTCGATGACTCAGTGGCTATGAGTCAATGACTCGGTGGCTATGAGTCAATGACTCGGTGGCTATGAGTCGATGACTCTGTGGCCCAAACCTTCGAGTCACTCTTTCCCCAGGTGATAAACCCAGTTAAGAGCGGCCATCTGATATCACTAAGCTGGTCTCACCTGCGTCCTTCCACCGGTCCGTCCACAAGCAGGACAGACAAATAACAGTTTGAAGTTTATCCAAGACAACGCAGGTTTCAGCATGTGACATATGGATAAAGACATGGTCTGCTGTAGATACTGAGGGTTTTCACCCTAACAAACTGAAGATGCACCTCACTGCCACTGATCTGCTACCCAAAGAGCCTGAGTAGTAAGGACAGACACACACAGTCAGTTCTGCTGGTATGTAATCTCCAAAGACTCTACAGGGTCTTGCTTTTCCATCATGTATATCAACAAGTGTTTTACAAATATGTCTCTTTCTGTGAGACAGATATTTAGTTGCTGACATAGTCAACCCCAATGTCATGTCCTGTCTTTCGCCAAATGTATACGTTAGATTCTTCAATAATCAATGGTTACATATCATTAATTTATAAGTGCAAAAATGGATGTAGCTACTTCTGATTGCCCCTTTAACGTATGCTAATGTTGTTTGTCTATTGATGTTGTGCATGAGGCAAAGGCTTGCAATCACAAGCCTTTCATGTGAATCCTTTCATTGTAAATTGTAAAAACACCTTAATAACCCTGTAATGGACTATGTATTTTTGTAATCCTGTTTCTATGATCTGTTTCCACTACCATGTAGCCGGGACGCTTTGTATAAAGGAGTCTGCTAAATGGCATATATTATTAAAGTCTCCTTTGACAACTAGCTGCCCAGTGTAGTAACCGTTCCTTTCCAATAGATGGCAGCCAAAGCTAGTTGAAGTCACTACTCTAGCAACAGGGAGATGGGGTTAGTGTGCATTGAAAGTAGTTTAATCTTCAAAGCAAGTTTATCTGGTTATGCTCGAACCTGTTGTTATATTGGACAAGCTAACTGATACTATTTTTACATAAGGCAGAGGCATTAGGCCTATGTCTTGAAAAATGTGTTTTTACAGCAGGCTAGATTTACTAAATTAACTGTTTTTATTCAAACTCAAACCCTATGTAGATGCCTTCTGGGTGTGCTGCTTTATGGAAGAGAGACACGTAGGGATGACACGCTGTACACCTCGTCCAATTCTCCCTTGCGCCCATAGGGTGAACTGGCGATAAGCTGCCAGCCTGTGTGCTCTGCAAACAAACTCATAAGAAAAGTTAGTCTGATACCAAAACTAAATCACAAGGTATTTATAATGAGCACGCCCCATTATTGGTTAAAATGAGATTTCATAAATCATGATGCTGTCTGCGATTCCAACTCCGGTTGCCTAATGAAAAGGGGAATGCGTTACCATCACGCTAAACAGCGCTTGTGATAAACATCGTTATAGGTTACTTCTTATATATATTGAGCACCTACCCACTACTGAGGGCAGCTTTAAACAATTTATAATCAAGCAAAATGCAAGCAATTATTTGACTGGCATATCGGCTGTTGACTGGTAGAGTAACTCTTCTGCAAGGAAGTCCTTCATAAGGATTAGTGACACGTCCAATATATTGCCAAAGGAAATGGAGGAATCTGGGAGAAAGAGAGTGCACTTGTTTGAAATGGAAAAGTGTTACAGTAGCTATTGATAAAGAAGAATATCAAGAGGAAGCTGCTTTACAAGTGAGATGCACTTTTGAGAGGAGTCCAGAGGAGTTCGTGCTGATTGTGACAGCCGGTTAAATGGCGTCCCTTGATGAGGCAAGAACAAGATGTATGTCAGGAGAAATGCAGTATTATCAGAAGGAGAGTTAAACTTGGAATACCGAGGAGAATGGAGGGGAAAACGGAGGCAGAGGAGGTCTAAGAAAGAGATGGAGGAAGAAGGTGAGCTCGAGTCGGTTCAAAATGGATGGAAAAAAAGTAGATGGTTTGTTAAAGAAGAATGTTAGAAAGTGTAAGCAGAGTGAGTTGAAGACAAGAGGAGAAATGGAAGTGAATGAGGGCGAAGTATCGGAGGTGGTAGGTTTGGTGAATTTCTCGGAGCCCGATGGTTGCACAGAGGGTCAGGATAATGATGAGTCTGCGACAGTAGGAGTGAAGTTTTTGGAAAAAGTGGACCCTTGCCTTTAGCTGATCCATTTGAGGTTTCAGGGTGGATTCCAGGTTGCATCTGCATGTATAAAGTGGTTAAAACTCTGACTATCAACATGAGAAAAAGGCGAGAAGCTCACCTTCCAGACAATCACCGGTACGGCTGATTAGCTGTCCGAAGTCAAATATCTAGAAAAGCAAACTCTTCAAACCACCCTGCTACTCATCTCAAATCACCGTATTCTCCTACTCTCATCCTACTCTCATCACCAATGGGAACTGTCGACACGATTCCTAGGAACATCTTCCAGAGTAAACAACAGTAAGAAGATGGGAAATGGGGACCCCTTTAGGACAATCAGAGCCTTACAAGCCTGCCGCTGAAAGGCCAACCCAACACTCTTCCTAAGGAGGGCTGGTTTCCGACAGAGATTAACGGTGAATGACTCTTTAAACAACTGCTCTCGTGGTGCCCCAAATTTCTAATGAGTTAATTGTTACATTATTAATTTAACAGTCATCAGATTAATGAAAGTAAAGTGACGACAGTGATGTTAGGATATTTCAGTTAACCTTTACGAGTTGTTGTGTAGACTACATTACGTTGCTACGAGTGTCAAGCATTTGGGCATTTGGCAGCAGTGTGTAGGAGGGAGGTTCCTAGGTGTGAGAAGTGTGCAGAAGGGCATGAGACAAAGGAATGTGTAGCATTGGGGAAAGTCGTGGTGTGTGTTACCTGTAGGGGTGCCCACAGGGTTGGGGTTCAGAAATTTTCCTTGCGAGAGAGGCAGGTTGAGGTTTCCAGGGTTAGAGTAGTGCAGACGTTGTCATATGCTGAGGCAGTGAAGAAAGCAGAGGAAGATGGGTAAAGGGGGAGGGATACTGGGAGGAGTGTTGTGAGCAGTAGATCTGTACCAGTACAGAGGGATAAATCAACAAGTGATATATGTTTCAGTAAGATTGGATTTTGGGCATTTATAGAAATGGTTATCAACTGTACTGCAGGGATGGAGCGTGAGTCGCAGAAAATAGGGGTTGTGGTGGCAGCTGCAGAGAGGTATTTGGGTGTGCGAGACTTAACATCAGAAGAGTTGCAGGGTGTGTTAAGTGGTAAATTCAGCCATTTTTGGGAGTTCCAATATGTTCTCTCCTGCCAGTGACGCAACAATGCCAATAAGGTGATTTACAGTTACAGTTTGCTGGCGTGTTTCCATTCCACTTTACAGATCTCATCCACGACCTGGCAGATACGCTATCGTGTTATTACATCTTGCAGGCATGTTATTATCATGTTATGACATAGACCTCAGGCACAACCTGGCATGTATGTTATTATTATGTTATAACAAAACTGTCTGAGAGCAAATATACCTGTCCATATTGTTACACCTGTAAATCTATTCAATTGCTGGACAAGCTACTACCTCACCTCCCCTGATCCACCTCACTGTGTTTACCTGCAACACCCATCACCTCCCCTGATCCACCTCACTGTGTTTACCTGCAACACCCATCACCTCCCCTGATCCACCTCACTGTGTTTACCTGCAACACCCATCACCTCCCCTGATCCACCTCACTGTGTTTACCTGCAACACCAATCACCTCCCCTGATCCACCTCACTGTGTTTACCTGCAACACCCATCACCTCCTCAGATTCACCACACTGTGCTTACCTGCAACACCCATCACCTCCTCAGATTCACCTCACTGTGTTTACCTGCAACACCCATCACCTCCCCTGATCCACCTCACTGTGTTTACCTGCGACACCCATCACCTCCCCTGATCCACCTCACTGTGTTTACCTGCGACACCCATCACCTCCTCAGATTCACCTCACTGTGCTTACCTGCAACACCCATCACCTTCCCTGATCCACCTCCCATCACCTCCTACCTCGCTGTGCTTACCTGCGACACCCATCACTTCCTACCTCGCTGTGTTTACCTGCGACACCCATCACTTCCTACCTCACTGTGCTTACCTGCGACACCCATCACTTCCTACCTCGCTGTGCTTACCTGCGACACCCATCACTTCCTACCTCGCTGTGCTTACCTGCGACACCCATCACTTCCTACCTCGCTGTGTTTACCTGCGACACCCATCACTTCCTACCTCGCTGTGCTTACCTGCGACACCCATCACTTCCTACCTCGCTGTGCTTACCTGCGACACCCATCACTTCCTACCTCGCTGTGTTTACCTGCGACACCCATCACTTCCTACCTCACTGTGCTTACCTGAAACACCTGTCAATGTTTTAACACCTGGCATGTGGCTCTCACTCCCCTCCCCTCCCCTCCCTCTTTCTCCCTCCCTCCCCCACTCCCCCTCCATACATCATGTTTGTGGAGCAGCCGGATGAGGTGAAGGTGAACCTGTTTGTGGCCAAGGATAGGTTCATGGCTGACTGGGTTCCTGACACCACGCCAAAGCTGGAGGAATAAGCAGGGTAGAGAGCATCAAGTTGCAGGTCATGGTGAGGAACCAATGCGCCCCAGCCATCTGGGTCATCGCTGATGGTAACCTTAATGAGCTAAGCCCACCCCATACCAGAACATGCGTGGCCTTAACGAAAAGCACCTCAATCCAGACAGAAGTGGAAACTACACAGGAGTGGTCCTAGAAATTTAAATACTAAAGAGGAACCAGAATAAACATGGGGGAACAAGCTTAGGCAGAAGACCTTGAACAGAGGTGTTCAACTTGGTTTTTAGCTGTGTCTCTTAGCATCTAAAAAGTACTATCACGTTTCCTTTTGACTCAGCTTATAAACAAAACAATATTTATAGCCTTTGCGATTACCCAGGATAAACCACAGTGGCTTGCGAAAGTATTCCCCCTCCTTGACATTTTTCCTATTGTTACGCCCTGACCATAGTAAGCTGTTTTTTTGTGTTTCTGTGTTGGTTGGGGCGTGATGGTGACTTGGGTGGGTCATCTAGGGGAATTTGTATTTCTATGTTGGCCTGATAGAGAGACAGCTGTTTATCGTTGTCTCTGATTGGGGATCATATTAAGGCAGCCATTTCCCCTTTGTGTTTGGTGGGATCTTGTCTATGTTTAGTTGCCTTTCAGAACTAGTTATATAGCTTCACGTTTTGTTTGTTCATTTTGTTCAGTGAATTTCGATTTATTAAAATTATGTGGAACTCTACTCACGCGGTGCCTTGTTCCGATCTTTACGATCTTGCCTTTATAACCTGGAATTAAAATAGATTTTGGGGGGTTTGTGTCATTTGATATACACAACATGCCTACCACTTTGAAGGTGCAATTTAGTTTTTTGTGAAGCAAACAAGAAATAAGACAAAAAAAACAGAAAACTTGAGCGTGCATAACTATTCACCCCCCCAAAGTCAATACTTTATAGAGCAACCTTTTGCAGCAATTACAGCTGCAAGTCTCTTGGGGTCTCTGTATGCTTGGCACATCTAGCCACTGGGATTTTTGCCCATTCTTCAAGGAAAAACTGCTCCAGCTCCTTCAAGCTGGATGGGTTGCGCTGGTGTACAGCAATCTTTAAGTCATACCACAGATTCTCAATTGGATTGAGGTCTGGGCTTTGACTAGGCCATTCCAAGACATTTAAATGTTTCCCCTTAAACCACTCGAGTGTTGCTTTAGCAGTATGCTTAGGGTCATTGTCCTGCTGGAAGGTGAACCTCCTTCCCAGTCTTAAATCTCTGGAAGACAGAAACAGGTTGAAAAACATCCCCACAGCATGATGCTGCCACCACCATGATGCTGCCATCCACCATTCACTGTGGTGTTCACTGTGGATGGTGTTCTAGGGGTGATGAGAGGTGTTGGGTTTGCGCCAGACATAACGTTTTTCTTGATGGCCAAAAAGCTCAATTTTAGTCTCATCTGACCAGAGTAGCTTCTTTCATATGTTTTGGGAGTCTCCCACATGCCTCTTGGCGAACACCAAATGTGTTTGCTTATTTTTTTCTTTAAGAAATTGCTTTTTTTCTGGCCACTCTTCCATAAAGCCCAGCTCTGAGGAGTGTACAGCTTAAAGTGGTCCTATGGACAGATACTCCAATCTCTGCTGTAGAGCGTTTTCAGCTCCTTCAGGGTTATCTTTGGTCTTTTTGTTGCTTCTCTGATAAATGCCCTCCTTGCCTGGTCTGTGAATTTTGGTGGGCGGCCCTCTCTTGACAGGTTTGTTATTGTGCCAAGAGAGGGCCGCCCACCAAAATTCCAGCAGGACAATGACCCTAAGCATACTGCTAAAGCAACACTCGAGTGGTTTAAGGGGATTTATTTTTATCAGCACAAAGTACATTGAGCAATAAAAGCCCCATTCGAGGTCTTCTTAATTTAAACTCAATTTAGTATGTGGAGCACAATACCATGGAGGAGTTTAGAAGGGAGGAACTCCGTCTAACTTTTTACTATAGACTAGGATCCACACTATGCAGCTGTTGCTAGAGCACATTTTTAAAGATGCACTATGCCGAAATCGCTCCTGCATTTCCTGGTAGCAAAAATAGGAATATTTTGCTTAATTTCAGTTGACAAAACAAGCATGTATAGTGTAGAGAATCATTGTACCATCTAAACCGCTGTGAAAAGCAAAAATATAGTATTGTCAGCTGTTTGAAACTGGTGTACAAAACCCAAAGTAAAAGACGCAAAAACAAAACCTAAGAACAGGAAGAATAGTGATAGTGCACATGGAACAGATATACCGCTTCTTTTACTTGCTTTCAATGAAAGGGACAGATCTATAACACACATTTCTAAGTGAATTTGGTCGGGTCGCCCCAAATTCACATGTCCTGAAGCCACTCCTGCATTGTCTTTGCTGTGTACTTATGGTTGCTGTCCTGTTGGAAGGTGATCCTTCGCCCCAGTCTGAGGTCCTAAGCATTCTGGAGCAGGTTTTCATTAAGGATCTCTCTGTACTATGCTCCATTCATCTTTCCCTTGATCCTGACTAGTCTCCCAGTCCCTGCTGCTGAGAACATCCCCACAGCATGATTCTGCCACCACCATTATCACGACTCAGGATATGACCCAGATGCAGACACGGTAGGCAGATAGTACAGTTCTAAGATGATTGATTAGAAACACGGGGCAGGCTTAAGAGCAGGTTGAGAGCAGGCAGAGGTTCATGATCAGGTCAGAGTCAGGCAGGTACAGGATGGCAGACAGGCTCGGGGTCAGGGCAGGCAGAGTTTCGTAATCTGTTCAGAGTCAAGCAGGTACGGGACGGCAGGCAGACTCGGGGTCAGGGCAGGCTGAATGGTGAAAACCGGGAAAAACTAGGAAACAGAAATAGAGAAACAGGAAAGCGGGAAAGAACGCTGGTAAGACCTGGCAAGATAAGACAAACTGGCAACAGACAAACAGAGAACACAGGTATGAATGGGAAGATGGGGAGATGGGAAGATGGGTGACACCTGGAAGTGGGTAGAGACAAGCACAAAGACAGGTGAAACAGATCAGGGTGTAACAACCATGCTTCACCGTAGGGATGGTATTGGCCAGGTGATGAGCGGTGCCTGGTTTCCTCCAGATGTGACTTGGCATTCAGGCCAAAGAGTTCAATCTTGGTTTCATCAGACCAGAGAATGTTGGTTCTCATTGTCTGAGGAATCTTTAGGTGCATTTTGGCAAATTCCAAGCCGGCTGTCATGTGCCTTATTGAGGAGTGGCTTATGTCTGTGTCACTCTACCTTAAAGGCCTGATTGGTGAGGAGCTGCAGAGGTGGTTGTCCTTCTGGAAGGTTCTCCCATCTCCACAGAGGAACTCTGGAGCGCTGTCAGAGTGACCATCGGGTTCTTGGTCAATTCCCTGACTAAGGCCCTTCTCTCGTCGATTGCTCAGTTTAGCTGGGCGGCTCTAGGAAGAGTCTTAGTGGTTCCAAACTTTTTCCATTTAAGAATGATAGAGGCCACTATGTTCTTGGGGACAATACATTTTTTGGTATCTTTCCCCAGAGCTGTACCTCGACACAATCGTGTCTCGGAGCTCTACTGACAATTCCTTCAACCTCATGGCTTGGTTTTAGCTCTGACATGCACTGTCAACTGTAGGACCTTATGTAGACAGGTGTGTGCCTTTCCAAATCATGTCCAATCAATTGAATTTACCACAGGTGGACTCCAATCAAGTTGTAGAACCATCTCAAGGATGATCAATGGAAACAGGATGCACCTGAGCTCAATTTCGAAGGTCATAGCAAAGGGTCTGTATATTTATGTTTTTTATTTTTAATAAATTAGCAAACATTTCTAAAAACCTGTTTGTGCTTTGTCATTATGGGGTATTTAATCAATTTTAGAATAAGGCTGTAATGTAACAAAATGTGGAAAAAGTGAAGGGGTCTGAATACTTTCCGAATGCACTTTATTGCAGCACAGCCCTAGCTGTCTACTAGTCGCAAAAACAATGATTGTTAGGCAGCTTAAACGTATTTAATTCAACCATTATTGGGATAAAATACACATATACATTTGTGAACAGCCATCCATAACAACCACAATCCATCCGCAAGGCGCAAAAAGCTAAATGAGAGAGATACAGAGTGATTAAATCATTGTGCTATGCAGATGTTAATGATAACCGTATCGCCTGTAGGCTACACCACTGCTGTCATTTACCGCCAAGTGTTTATTAAAGTAAAGTAAGAGATCACAGTTACAGTTGTTACAGTTTTTTGAAGTCAGTTATATGTAACTTCCTCCCCAACCCTATATATCAAAGTTTACAATGGAGTGTTGAGGAGGAGGAGTGGGATCTGCGTTATAGTCATTGTTACAATAGAGTGTTGAGGAGGAGGAGTGGGATCTGCGTTATAGTCATTGTTACAATAGAGTGTTGAGGAGGAGGAGTGGGATCTCCGTTATAGTCATGGTTACAATAGTGTGTTGAGGAGGAGGAGTGGGATCTCCGTTATAGTCATTGTTACAATAGAGTGTTGAGGAGGAGGAGTGGGATCTCCGTTATAGTCATTGTTACAATAGAGTGTTGAGGAGGAGGAGTGGGATCTCCGTTATAGACATTGTTACAATAGAGTGTTGAGGGGGAGGAGTGGGATCTCCGTTATAGACATTGTTACAATAGAGTGTTGAGGAGGAGGAGTGGGATCTCCGTTGTAGTCATTGTTACAATAGAGTGTTGAGGAGGAGGAGTGGGATCTCCTCCTCTGATGTAATCAACAAATGCGATAGTCAGTTTAAAAAAGGTTAAGGGTACAAGACTGTGTACATATCTGTCTGTGTTGGCAAAATCACTACATATCCCATTGTCACAGTTCCAAGCCCAGTCAGAAAGAGAAGAGAATTACAGAGAATGACACGGTTATCTAAACGTCATGCCAGGGTAAGAATACATGAAACACAGCCCTTATTTTAAGTGCTTCTAAAATCCCCGATGGGAAAAATAAAATGGTGGAAAAACAATTGTAGCCATTTCCCTGTTTGACCTCTAGGTTTTATGGGTATTATGACTCATACTGTGATACTCTATACAAAATAGGTTGAAGGTAAAACAGTCATTGTAAAGCCTATAGGGGCATCTAGTGCCTCTTAGGGAAATTACAACTCATCTACACCCACACGCATTACATTCTGTAGGATGTGACCATACATATTACTATGCACCTCAATATAATTTTATGCACACAGTAACACATGTTGGCTATTATGTATTACACACGTACATCATTCACATTATTTCAATAACAGAACAGTAAAATTGTCACAATACACATTTCTGTAAGTTACATAATAAACATATTGGACGGTTTGAGATGCCCGTATCTTCTGTATCATATTTTACCAGAGCTACATTCACTTTTCAATTTTGAAGTAAGACATTTGGTCTAAACCTTTTTGGAAATTAGGCTAAAGTGCAAAATCACATAAATATGGCCTTATAGTAGACTGTATTCGCCCATTAAAAATATATGTATTCTGATCATTCAGAATGTAGACATTCTATCTAAAACATCACCCTTAGAAACATTCGAGGCAACCGTGCGACTGTAGTTGAGCTGGAGGAAGGGTGTGTGAGAGCGGAGGGGCTGAGGGCGGTGTGTATGACAATACCCCACCGCATCGGTGGCACATTTCAAAGCGCGCATCATCTCGAGGTCCAACCTCTTCCAAACGCAGTAATGATTGTGAAACTGACCACCGACAATTTCCCTTTATATCGGAACCTTTAAATGGACTGATGGCAGCCTTGGCAGGATGATATAAAAAAACGGGTTACCACGCAAGGTGACCCTTTAACTGACGGCATATATGGATTGGACCTCATCGCCAGGACAGACCTGGGGCGCGTCTGAAAGGTAAAACACATTGTTCTAGAATGCGGGCTTGAATGATTGAATAGTGGAATGATTGAATAGTCTAATATTATTTTTGGCTGGGTTTTGGAATAAAGGTTTAAGGTGGTGGTTTCACAATTGCAGTGATTATTGAGGGTGAAATCGAAAATATTTACTGGAATTGTGTTCTACACAATAATTGATGCGCCCGCTTTACATATAATTAAGGCCTTGCCCTTAACACATACTCAGCCTAATTATTAGGTGTTGACAGCTGATTTGCGCCATGTCCTCAAAATTCACAAACCGACAATTTCTGGCCTATATATTGGCATCCTTATAAGATGCACATACCTATTGATATTGTCTTTTGTGTAAATAAGACCACCACGTCATAAACTCCGGCGTCCTCTAACTATAGCCTATGTCAATTAGGTCATTAATGACATCTTATGGTTTCTTTGGCTAGCTAAAGAGGATTGGGCGGTTTCCATACATTTACTTATCAATACATGGTTTGCTGTTGTACAGATGGCTATACCAATAGGGCGGTTAGAACGGCCTGCTAGTCACGTGACAACCCGATGTGCGCAATGTGTCACATTTGCATACTACAGCATCCTTTTTATAGTTTCTGACAATTTGGAACTGAGGTTCTTGATGATAGGCAGCCCAATAAATTCACAAGACGAGAGAGACACAATCAGTGGCAACTGCTGAGCTAGTTAGGCCCGTATGTTATCTTCAAGGAGGTGTGGAAGAAACAGTGGCATGGCTCCTGTGATGTACCGTAGCTTAATTGTCCTGTTATTTAGAGCACATGCACACTGTTGTGCATGTGCGGTTGTTCCTCATTTGGCGAGTCATGGGAGAATCAAAGTGGGCGGTTTGATTATTTAAAGTTAATTTAGAATTTGTAACCCCTATGCTAACAGTAATTTGGGTCTGAGCAGGGCCGACACCAAGCATAAGCACACATGTAGTCACTTAGGGCCCCCCTCCTAATAGTAGAATATACAAGGTTCAATTTCGAAATTTGGTTGTGCATGGGTGTTTTTTCTCTTGTTATGTCAATCACTGATTAGCCATGTCAACTAAACATTTTTAGATTGGTAAATTAGTTTAGCCAGCTGGCTAAACTTGTATTAATCTTAGTTTAGCCAGCTAGCTAAACTTGTATTAATCTTAGTTTAGCCAGCTAGCTAAACTTGTATTAATCTTAGTTTAGCCAGCTAGCTAAACTTGTATTAATCTTAGTTTAGCCAGCTATCTAAACTTGTATTAATCTTAGTTTAGCCAGCTAGCTAAACTTGTATTAATCATGGACAAATACCGACCGGGCACGAATGGCATGCGCCCAGGGACCATGACCTCCAGGGGGCCCCCGTTGATTTAGGTAGTCACTCTCACTCAGATATCATTAACATTAGCATGGCAAGTCTTGGCAAAATTGGTAGAATTGCAGGAAATTAGCTGTAAAACTGCAAAAAATGTCTCTGCCCGATGCAAAATTAGTATAATTGCATGAAATGTGTTATAAAATTGCTAAACTTCTCTCCACCACATGGCATAATGTGTAGAATTGCAGAAAGTTTGCTTTAAAACTGCAATTTGTTCTCTACTCCCCATGGCATAATGTGTAGAATTGCAGAAAGTTTGCTTTAAAACTGCAATATGTTCTCTACTCCCCATCGCATAATGTGTAGAATTGCAGAAAGTTTGCTTTAAAACTGCAATATGTTCTCTACTCCCCATGGCATAATGTGTAGAATTGCAGAAAGTTTGCTTTAAAACTGCAATATGTTCTCTACTCCCCATGGCAAAATGTGTAGAATTGCAGAAAGTTTGCTTTAAAACTGCAATATGTTTTCTA
This sequence comes from Oncorhynchus clarkii lewisi, assembly GCF_045791955.1. Classification (NCBI taxonomy): domain Eukaryota; kingdom Metazoa; phylum Chordata; class Actinopteri; order Salmoniformes; family Salmonidae; genus Oncorhynchus; species Oncorhynchus clarkii. The sequence goes on from NC_092174.1 coordinate 37,237,325, forward strand.
CTCCCCATGGCAAAATGTGTAGAATTGCAGAAAGTTTGCTTTAAAACTGCAATATGTTCTCTACTCCTAATGGCATAATGTGTAGAATTGCAGAAAGTTTGCTTTAAAACTGCAATATGTTCTCTACTCCCCATGGCAAAATGTGTAGAATTGCAGAAAGTTTGCTTTAAAACTGCAATATGTTCTCTACTCCCCATGGCATAATGTTTAGAATTGTAGAAAGTTTGCTTTAAAACTGCAATATGTTCTCTACTCCCCATGGCATAATGTGTAGAATTGCAGAAAATTTGCTTTAAAACTGCAATATGTTCTCTACTCCCCATTGCATAATGTGTAGAATTGCAGAAAGTTTGCTTTAAAACTACAATATGTTCCCTACTCACCATGGCAAAATGTGTAGAATTGCAGAAAGTTTGCTTTAAAACTGCAATATGTTCTCTACTCCCCATGGCATAATGTTTAGAATTGCAGAAAGTTTGCTTTAAAACTGCAATATGTTCTCTACTCCCCATGGCATAATGTGTAGAATCGCAGAAAGTTTGCTTTAAAACTGCAATATGTTCTCTACTCCCCATGGCATAATGTGTAGAATTGCAGAAAGTTTGCTTTAAAACTGCAATATGTTCTCTACTCCCCATGGCAAAATGTGTAGAATTGCAGAAAGTTTGCTTTAAAACTGCAATATGTTCTCTACTCCCCATGGCAAAATGTGTAGAATTGCAGAAAGTTTGCTTTAAAACTGCAATATGTTCTCTACTCCTAATGGCATAATGTGTAGAATTGCAGAAAGTTTGCTTTAAAACTGCAATATGTTCCCTACTCCCCATGGCAAAATGTGTAGAATTGCAGAAAGTTTGCTTTAAAACTGCAATATGTTCTCTACTCCCCATGGCATAATGTGTAGAATTGCAGAAAGTTTGCTTTAAAACTGCAATATGTTCTCTACTCCCCATCGCATAATGTGTAGAATTGCAGAAAGTTTGCTTTAAAACTGCAATATGTTCTCTACTCCACATGGCAAAATGTGTAGAATTGCAGAAAGTTTGCTTTAAAACTGCGATATGTTCTCTACTCCTAATGGCATAATGTGTAGAATTGCAGAAAGTTTGCTTTAAAACTGCAATATGTTCTCTACTCCTAATGGCATAATGTGTAGAATTGCAGAAAGTTTGCTTTAAAACTGCAATATGTTCTCTACTCCCCATGGCAAAATGTGTAGAATTGCAGAAAGTCTGCTTTAAAACTGCAATATGTTCTCTACTCCCCATGGCATAATGTGTAGAATTGCAGGAAATTCACTTTAAAACAAAAACATTTCCCTCCACCTTCAACTAAAATAATTTACCCTCAAGGTGTGGGGGCCCCCAAACAAATCTTGCTTAGGGCCCCTGAAATGCTAGGGCTGGTCCTGGGTCTGAAAAGGGACAGACTGTTTTGTTTATGTCCCACCAGTAGGGCCAGTGGACTACCATCTCACCAGTCTACAATCAGCAGCTCAGCTGTCCAAACACAACAAGGTTATTTTCTGAACCAGCAACTGATGGAGGCCTTTGTAATCGTAGAACTGTGGCATGTGTGGCAGTTATTTCTACTTTAGTCAACTTGTTATTGTACTGCCTGTTAGGTAAGTCAACAATGCAATGTTACGGTATTATTTGCAGAAATACTAGTGTACTGCTACAAAGCTGGGTTTGTAGACTCACCCTCCTCCGTGAGGGTGAGTCCCTCTTGGCTTTAGGTAATAAGGAAGGCTATCCCTCATTTAGAAGTTAGCAGCTTTATCAGAAACCCAGTGGGGGTTCTGTGTGTGTGTGTGTGTGTGTGTGTGTGTGTCTTTTGTCTTTAATTAGTTCACACTCTTATCTTTATTGAGGTTTACAGCCACTGATATCACCCCCCACTGGGTTTGTGTGTGTGTGTGTGTGTGTGTGTGTGTGTGTGTGTGTGTCCAGGGGCGGTCTGGCCATCTGGCATTTTGGGCAAATGTCAGATGGGCTGGTCCATTTTTAGCACAGTAGGTCTGTCAAACTTTTTTGGTGTGCATTGTTATAGTTTTCTGCTCCCGAGTAGCACAGCGTTCTAAGGCACTGCATCTCGGTGCTAGAGGTGTCACTACAGACCCTGGTTCGATTCCAGGCTGTATCACAACTGGCTGTGATTGGGATTCCCATAGGGAGGCACACAATTGGCCCAGCGTGGTCTGCGTTTGGCTGGGGTAGGCCGTCATTGTAAATAAGAACGTGTTCTTAACTGACTAGTTAAATAAAGGTTAAATGAAGGGGAGGGTAACACTGAAAAGCAGCAGCTGTGTGATGTTAGTTTTGGGGGAGTAGCTGGATGTAGCAGAGAGTTGTGAAATCTCATGATTGGGTTAAACTCTAACCCCATGTGGCTGCCGCCCTGACCTCTATCTTCCTTTACCCTTCCTCACCCTGAATATCTCCCCCTCTCCCATAGAGGTGTTAATGGGGTACTGCTAAAATAAACAGGGATCTTTTGTGCCTGTGGCTATTCCTATGTTTCGTTTGAGAATGTATCAGATACAGTGTGATGCCCAAAATGGTCCCGCTATATCTGTAAGGCAATATTGACCACAGAGAGACTCAAATATCTTTCTCTGTGTGTGTGTGTGTGTGTGTGTGTGTGTGTGTGTGTGTGTGTGTGTGTGTGTGTGTGTGTGTGTGTGTGTGTGTGTACATACTCACCGTGTCCCTCTTTGGGTTTTAGGGACAGTGCTGTGAAAGAGGAGTCTTCAGCCAGGAGCACAGGTCACATGACAGGTAAGGCCATTTTATTTGGACTTCCTAATAGTCCGAAAGCTTTGACTTCCTGATTGTCCAAAAGCTTTGACTTCCTGATTGTCCAAAAGCTTTGACTTTCTGATTGTCCACAAGCTTTGACTTCCTGATTGTCCAAAAGCTTTGACTTCCTGATTGTTCAAAAGATTTGACTTCCTGATTGTCCAAAAGCTTTGACTTCCTGATTGTCCAAAAGCTTTGACTTCCTGATTGTCCAAAAGCTTTGACTTCCTGATTGTCCAAAAGCTTTGACTTTCTGATTGTCCAAAAAGTTTGACCCCATTGCAGGGTAAAGTAGTGAGTAAGTGATGCACACTTCATATAACAAAACAAAGCAAATGGAGCTTTACTTCGGAGGGTTTGAAACTTCCTCACTCGCACCACCGTCACCAAATTGCTCACCTGCTGCGGGCTACTTCATGGAATATAAAATGGCAGGGCAGTGTTGGGAGGAAATTTCAAATGTCTTTATTCTTTTGGAACTTCTGTTAGGTTAGTGTAATGTTTACCCTTCATTTTTATTGTATATTTCACTTTTGTTTATTATCTACTTCACTTAATTTGACAATGTTAACATATGTTTCCCATGCCAATAAAGCCCTTGAATTGAATTGAATTTACATACTGAGATGGTTCAGAATTAATTCAGGGCCATCACACTGCACTGTAATAACACTTTATGTCACTATGTAACTATTAACGTAATTACCATGAAATAAAAACAGTTTACAAGATTCGTATGTTCTCTCCCTTCAGATGTATGTAGTGATGAAACTGACAACTCACCTTCTCTCCAACCTCACACTCTGAGAGAGTTTGAACAGGTGAGCTCTCCTTTCTAATTTAATGAACCAATCTTTGTAGCCTCATTATATTAACTCATTGTCGCCATCGTGTGGGTTCATAATGTACTGTAATGAAGCAGACTGAAGACCAGTCTGTGAGGGATGATAAAGCCCGGATGTTACAGTAAATGATTCAGTCTGGATGTTACAGTAAATGATTCAGTCTGGATGTTACAGTAAATGATTCAGTCTGGATGTTACAGTAAATGATTCAGTCTGGATGTTACAGTAAATGATTCAGTCTGGATGTTACAGTAAATGATTCAGTTTGGATGTTACAGTAAATGATTCAGTCTGAATGTTACATTAAATGATTCAGTCTGAATGTTACAGTAAATGATTCAGTCTGGATGTTACAGTAAATTATTCAGTCTGGATGTTACAGTAAATGATTCAGTCTGGATGTTACAGTAAATGATTCAGTCTGGATGTTACAGTAAATTATTCAGTCTGGATGTTACAGTAAATGATTCAGTCTGGATGTTACAGTAAATGATTCAGTCTGAATGTTACAGTAAATGATTCAGTCTGAATGTTACAGTAAATTATTCAGTCTGGATGTTACAGTAAATTATTCAGCCTGAGTATTATAGTAAAGGATTCAGTCTGGATGTTACAGTAAATGATTCAGTCTGGATGTTACAGTAAATGATTCAGTCTGGATGTTACAGTAAATGATTCAGTCTGGATGTTACAGTACATGATTCAGTCTGGATGTTACAGTAAATGATTCAGTCTGAATATTACAGTAAATGATTCAGTCTGAATGTTACAGTAAATGAATCAGTCTGGATGTTACAGTAAATTATTCAGCCTGAATATTATAGTAAAGGATTCAGTCTGGATGTTACAGCAAATGATACAGCTTGGACACTATTTGAAATGATTCAATCTGGATGTTACAGTAAATGATTCAGTCTGGATGTTACAGCAAATGATTCAGTCTGGATGTTACAGCAAATGATTCAGTCTGGATGTTACAGCAAATGATTCAGTCTGGATGTTACAGTAAATGATTCAGTCTGGATGTTACAGTAAATTATTCAGCCTGGATGTTACAGTAAATGATTCAGCCTGGATGTTACAGTAAAGGATTCAGTCTGGATGTTACAGTAAATTCTGATTCAGTCTGGATGTTACAGTAAATGATTCAGTCTGAATGTTACAGTAAATGATTCAGTCTGGATGTTACAGTAAATTATTCAGCCTGAATATTATAGTAAAGGATTCAGTCTGGATGTTACAGCAAATGATTCAGTCTGGATGTTACAGCAAATGATACAGCTTGGACATTATTTGAAATGATTCAGTCTGGATGTTACAGTAAAGGATTCAGTCTGGATGTTACAGTAAATTATGATTCAGTCTGGATGTTACAGTAAATGATTCAGTCTGGATGTTACAGTAAATGATTCAGTCTGGATGTTACAGTAAATTATTTTTCAGTCTGGATGTTACAGTAAATGATTCAGTCTGGATGTTACAGTAAAGGATTCAGCCTGGATGTTACAGTAAATGATTCAGTCTGGATGTTACAGTAAATTATTCAGTCTGGATGTTACAGTAAATGATTCAGTCTGGATGTTACATTAAATGATTCAGTCTGGATGTTACAGTAAATTATTCAGTCTGGATGTTACAGTAAATGATTCAGTCTGGATGTTACAGTAAATGATTCAGTCTGAATGTTACAGTAAATGATTCAGTCTGAATGTTACAGTAAATGATTCAGTCTGGATGTTACAGTAAATTATTCAGCCTGAATATTATAGTAAAGGATTCAGTCTGGATGTTACAGTAAATGATTCAGTCTGGATGTTACAGTAAATAATTCAGTCTGGATGTTACAGTAAATGATTCAGTCTGGATGTTACAGTAAATGATTCAGTCTGGATGTTACAGTAAATGATTCAGTCTGGATGTTACAGTAAATGATTCAGTCTGAATGTTACAGTAAATGATTCAGTCTGGATGTTACAGTAAATTATTCAGCCTGAATATTATAGTAAAGGATTCAGTCTGGATGTTACAGTAAATTATTCAGTCTGGATGTTACAGTAAATGATTCAGTCTGGATGTTACAGTAAAGGATTCAGCCTGGATGTTACAGTAAATTATTTTTCAGTCTGCTAAAATAACGTTCTATACAACAGAAATCTGGATAAAACCTGTAAACCTCCAAATCAACTCTAGACCTGGAAGACAGTTTCACTGCTTGTTTTCTTTGTTCCTCTCTAAACGGGGACTGATTTAGACCTGAGACACCAGGTGGGTATAATTAATTATCAGGTAGAACAGATCTCGTAGGGTAAGGGTTGAATTCCCCTGACTTATAACTAAGAAGACCCTGTGCACTTCCTAACCATGTGACCAGAGAAAACTCTGAGCCCTAGTGACCAGGAACAACTCTGAACCCTAGTGACCAGGAACAACTCTGAACCCTAGTGACCAGGAACAACTCTGAACCCTAGTGACCAGGAACAACTCTGAGCCCTAGTGACCAGGAACAACTCTGAACCCTAGTGACCAGGAACAACTCTGAACCCTAGTGACCAGGAACAACTCTGAACCCTAGTGACCAGGAACAACTCTGAACCCTAGTGACCAGGAACAACTCTGAACCCTAGTGACCAGGAACAACTCTGAACCCTAGTGACCAGGCACAACTCTGAGCCCTAGTGACCAGGAACAACTCTGAATCCTAATGATCAGGTTGGCCATTCAGATCATGTGGATGTGGCATGTGGAATATTGGAAAGTCTTTGTTTTGCAGATTTCTGTCTAAAGCACCTGCTCCAGGGAAACAGTCTTATAATCTCTCTCAAAGTCACAAAGTGGACGATTTCTGGACCCTGAATTCATGCCAAACACACACACACACATATACATATATACTGTATATTTCAAAAATAAACCTTTTTGTTTGACCCCACACCATGTGATATGAACACCTGTTTTTCTACAACACATACTTCTTTCTTTCTTTCCATTCTCCATCTCTTTAGCTACGCCTCCTATTCCAAACCCCACCACTCTGTCACTCACTTTATTCACGCATCAATCCTCCTCTCCTCCTCTCTTCCTCCCCAACTCTCTCATTCTCTAATCATTCTCAGCACCCTCAAAAACACTTTATAAACAGTCCATGGTTCAAACACATTCTAGATCAGAATAGCTTACTAATGGGAGTCATTCACAAGCCATTAAGCTTATTAAATGTAGATGTTCCTCCTTTCTGTTTTGGTGGCTTTGCTGCTCTGGTAAAATGGGATGTGTAGCCAGCTTCTCACCGAAGCAGAGGTTCCACTCTGAAAGAGGGATGTGACCCAAAGCAACCCTCTCTTTCATGGGTGCCGGCGCTAGCTTCTCCAAGAAGTTACACCTCCACACATACATACCGTACATACACAAGCACGCAGTGTACACGTAAGTATGCTTGCACACACACACACACACACACACACACACACACACACACACACACACACACACACACACACACACACACACACACACACACACACACACACACACACACACACACACCTTTTCTTATCAGAGGACGTGTGAGAGGAAGTGATTGTGTGTGAGGGTGAGGGTGAGGGTGAGGGTGAGGGTGTGGGTATGCCCTGGTGGCTGTTGTGCCTGGTGTGTTGTTGTTTTTAAACGGGCAGCCGTGATGATGTCATCCTGGTGCTACGTGTCTGTTAAATAAGCTTGGTGCCTGGCCCGTGTCTCTGTGGTGAATTATTTAGGAAGTGTTTTGTAACTCTAGATATTAATGGACACAGTCACTGAATCTGCGGAGGGACGAGGTCCACTAATGATGATGTCATAGCTGCCCAGTCAGTTTGTCTGGGAGTCAGTCTGTAGCAAAACATCCAGCTAGTCAGTCTGTATAGGCATACCCCCAAAATACGTGCAATGTCATTGACACCCCCCACCACCACATAAACTCAATTGCGTTATATTGAGACGGTGTTAGTATGTGACAAGGTTCGTAATGTTATTACAGGTGTATGTCCACAGAACAGATGTACAGTGCATTCGGAAAATATTCAGATCCCTTCACTTTTTACACCTTTTGGTACTACATTTTTTCTCTACTCAATCTACACACAATACCGCATAATGACAAAGTGAAAACAGGTTTTCAGAACTTATTACAAATGTATTAAAAATAAAAACATGTACATAAGTTTTCAGACCCTTTTCTATAAGACTCAGGTACATTCTGTTTCCATTGGTTATCCTTGAGATGTTTCTACAACTCGATTGGAGTCCACCTGTGTTAAATTCAATTGATTGGACATGATGTGGAAAGGCACACACCTGTCTATATAAGGTTCCACTGTCGACAGTGCATGTCAGAGCAAAAACCAAGCCATGAGATCGATGGAATTGTCCGTAGAACTACAAGACAGGATTGTGTTGAGGCACAGATCTGGGGAAGGGGAACAAAACATTTATGCAGCGTTGAAAGTCCCCAAGAACACAGTGGCCTCCATCATTTTCAAATGGAAGAAGTTTGGAACCACCAAGACTCTTCCTAGAGCTGGCAGCACGGCCAAACTGAGCAATCGGGGGAGGAGGGCCTTAGTCAGTGAGGTGAGCAAGAACCCAACCGTCACTTTGTCAGAGACACTCTGACAGAGTTCCTCTCTGGAGATGGGATGAAAACTTTCTCCAGAGTGCTCCGGACCTTAGACTGATGTGAAGGTTCACCTTCCAACAGGACAACAACCCTAAGTACACAGCCAAGACAACGCAGGAGTGGCTTTGGGACAAGTCTCTGAATGTCCTTGAGTGGCCCAGCCAGACCCCGGACTTGAACCCGATCGAACATCTCTGGTGATACCTGAAAAAAAGCTGTGCAGCGATATATCAGTCTTACATTTTTTTATACATTTGCAAACATTTCTAAAAACCTGTTTTTGCGTTCTCATTATGGGGTATTGTGTGTAGATTGATGAGGGGAAAAAACAATTTCATCCATTTAGAAAGAGAAAATCATGATGAAAGTAGAGATATTTTTAGACCTTTTAGACCAATTTTAGACCTGTACAGTTCTGTAAGACCCTATGATATGTGAACCATACATGGTACAGGCAACATGTATGTCTAGACTGAAATTTTAAAGAATTTTCACATGAATTTATTCCACATAAAAAGTACCCTTTTGGTTTGTGACACAAATGTAAAAAGCATGTCAAACATCCTTCCTACAATGAAGTTTCTATGTGAGAATTGCCAGAACAATCTTAGATACCAAAACAATTTTGGGGCTATTCTGGCGTGGAATCGCTCAAGTCTTTAAAGTATGTACGCTTTTCTGTGCTTAGCTACATATAATAATTGATTGTGTTTGCAAGGTAGAGGACATCACCATATTACTGCGTCCTATCTGGTGTCTTCAGGCAGGGTTGGAGCAAACACAGGACAGGTGCGGGTTTTCGTTCGTCCCTTGTACTTGATCGATGAATTAAGGTCACTAATTAGTCAGGAACTCTCCACACCTGGTTGTCTAGGGCTTAATTGAAAGGAAAAACCAAGAACCTGCAGACACTAGGCCCTCCATTGAATGAGTTTGACGCCCTTGTTTTACAGGGTCAGCCGTAGTAGTACGGCACCCCTGGAGCAAATTAGGATTAAGTGTCTTGCTCAAGGACACATCAAGAGATGTTTCACCTTGGGTATTCGAACCAGCAGCCTTTCAGTTACTGGCTTAACACTCTAACGACTAGGCTACCTGCCGCGGTTAACCACTTAGGGGTGGTTTTCAGAGCATACACAGTACATCCCTATAACATACCTGTTCTCTCCCCTCTCCACCCCCATTCTCTGCCTCGGAGGGACAGTCACTGTGAGATTGGCTCCCTATAAATAGCCTCACTGGCACAGAGCCATGCCTCTTATTACAGTCTCTGTCTCTACCTCTCAGATGATTCATTACACCCATTCGGCGAATTGAAATCTGTGGGGAACACAGACCATTGCGTATCATACTGTCCGTTGATCTCAATTGCAGATCTGAGCAAAAGGCACATTTGAATAGATTTTAATTTAGGATGCAGCCCTTATACACAAAGTACCTGTGCACCGACAGACAGACTGAGGAATAGACAGAGTACTGTATTATGTTTATGTTGGCTGACACATTACAGAATAAGCACCTACTGTATGTTGTCAGAGTTCAGAGTTTCAGCTGGTCGTAAGGAGAGGAGTAAGGAGAGGGGACAGAGAGAGAGGATATGTACGACCATTCAGACGTCCCCGACTCTAGCACCTCTTTCTATTTACCTCTTTCAATTCAATTCAAGGGCTTTATTGTCATGGGAAACATATTTTAACATTGCCAAATCAAGTGAAGTAGATAATAAAGGAAAGTGAAATAAACAATAAAAAGTAAACATTGTAGTCACAGAAGTTCCAAAAGAATAAAAAAGTTGGTGGCAACTTAATAGGGCTCGTGGTAATGACTGGAGCGGAAGCTGTGGAATGGTATCAAATACATCAAACACATGGTTTCCATTCCGTTCACTCCATTCCAGCCATTATTATTAGTCATCCTCCCCTCAGCAGCCTCCACTGGATCTTCTTACATGTCAAGTGCGTGCTTACCCATGGAGCCTCTCTCCCCCCCCCCCCCCCCCCCCTCCATGCTGTCGGAGATTCCAGGCATGTCTGTTTCAGTAAAATAAGCTCCTGTGTTCGGCCTCCTTGGCTCCAGAACACACCATGGAGCCAGCATGGCCACAGCTCTGACCACCCGGGCTGCACCGCTAAACGGCCCAACACACTCCTCCTGTGTGTGTGGGTGTTTTAGTGTTAGTGTCTGTGTGTGTAGATTCTCCATGGCTTCCTAGAGCTTAGGAAGTGACTTTCATTGTTTTCATCTTTTAGTTGTTTTTGCGTTGTGACACCGAGGACCGATATATTATGTCCACCGGGAAGAGGACATAACATGTCTAAAGGTTACCGGACTTTCTGATCTATATCATGGACCTGTCAAACGGCTACCGTATTTTTTAACGGTTACCGTATTTTCCCAATAACACGGCCATGTCAAATGGTTACCGTATTCTCTGACTTATAAGGGACATGTCTAACGGTTACCGTTGGTTTTAAAGTGACATGTCTAACGGTTACCGTACTCTGTCGCAGCATCTCAATGACCTGAAGAAGGAGAACTTCAGCCTCAAGCTCCGCATCTACTTCCTGGAGGAGAGGATCCTGCAGAAGTACGAGGACACCAGTGATCATGTCTACCGCACGGTGAGTGTGTGTGTGTGTGTGTGTGTGTGTGTGTGTGTGTGTCTGCATGCATGTCACAATGTTGGGAAAGGAGAGGTGGATGAAGTGGTGGAAGATGAAGGGTTTTGTCCATTATGTTAAAAGCAGCGATAGGGTCAATCCTTTCTGTGTTCCAGTCAGTTCAGGCATTGAACAGAGCCGTAGATGTTCAACTCACTAAGCACATGCCATGCAGTCAGGTTAGTCTGTTGTCCTCTATGTTCACTGCCAGGTTACAGAGGGTACTTTCTAGTAGTAATAGTAGTGTTATTGTATAAGAATCAATTCAACTGACTGAGGAATTTAAATGGAATTGAGCCCAACTCTAGGTGAAGGGAGGATGAGATGCGCTGATACAATGTTCTGTGTGTGTGTCCCTCTGAGGACATGGTACACATTCTTTCTCTATGATGTCATTGTCCTACAGTGGTCCCTGCTACAGGTTCATGGCTAGAAGGGATCCAGCTTTTGTCAAATTAACATCAGACTTTACTTTTCATAGCAGGTTAGGATAATTAACGTAGCAGGTTAGGAGTATTAGGTTAAGGTTTGGAAAAGGGTCAGGGTTAGCTAAAATGCACACAAAAAAGGACATTCATTTGACAAAAGCTTTATCTTCTAGCTATGATCCTGCTACAGGGAGCCATATAATGAGCATTTTAGACACTATCTACTCTGCTGGGGTTCCTCTGGTGTGATTCCTCTGCTGGGGTTCCTCTGGTGTGGTTGTGTGTTCTGTCTGGTGTCTATGAGTAGAATGTAGCGCTCGTTTGACAACTTAAATGTACAAAGAGAGATATCATTAATAAAATGCATGTCAATCTCTCCTGGCTCAAAGTAGAGGAGAGATTTACTTTATCACTACTTGTATTTGTGAGAAGAATTGACATGTTGAATGCACCGAGCTGTCTGTTTAAACTACTAGCACACAGCTCGGACACCCATGCATACTTCCCAAGACATGCCACCAGAGGTCTCTTCACAGTCCCCAAGTCCAGAATAGACTATGGGAGGCGCACGGTACTACATAGAGCCATGACTACATAGAACTCTATTCCACAGTACTACATAGAGCCATGACTACATAGAACTCTATTCCACAGTACTACATAGAGCCATGACTACATGGAACTCTATTCCACAGTACTACATAGAGCCATGACTACATAGAACTCTATTCCACAGTACTACATAGAGCCATGACTACATGGAACTCTATTCCACAGTACTACATAGAGCCATGACTACATGGAACTCTATTCCACAGTACTACATAGAGCCATGACTACATAGAACTCTATTCCACAGTACTACATAGAGCCATGACTACATAGAACTCTATTCCACAGTACTACATAGAGCCATGACTACATATAACTCTATTCCACAGTACTACATAGAGCCATGACTACATGGAACTCTATTCCACAGTACTACATAGAGCCATGACTACATGGAACTCTATTCCACAGTACTACATAGAGCCATGACTACATAGAACTCTATTCCACAGTACTACATAGAGCCATGACTACATAGAACTCTATTCCACATCAGGTAACTGATGCAAGCAGTAGAATCAGATTTTAAAAAACAGATAAAAATACACCTTATGGAACAGTGGGACTGTGAAGAGACATAGACACAGACACACACACATTATATTAGGCCATATGGCATTAGTGCATAAGCCTAAACTTTAGGGTGTAACTGTATGCGCGCACAATAGCCTGCTACTCGCCACATGCTTTTGGGAACGGATAGAAAAAGTAAATCCACGGAGGCAAAAACGACATTGTCGAAGTTCAATTCAATAAAATAAAAGGTGTGAAATGGAGGGTTGAAAATAAAGAGAAGGGAGGCCAGAAAAGTCATGTTTGGGAAAGATTTGGTGAAATGGTAAAAGAGGATGATAGCAGTGTGATGATTGTGAGGCGCTACAAATTGGACAGTCACAAGATGGGACTTCAACTAGGCCTATGGTACAGTGGTTTGTCCTTTAAAAGTTGCAGCGTACTGCAGCACAGCTTGCATGGTGCCGCAGAATTCTATGGCACGTTATTTAAGTGTGAACTACTGGTACCATTAATGCTAGTTAGTGCTAATTTGACCACCAGAGGGCATCTCTGAGAAGCAAAGTGAGTGATTGTAATCTGAATAAAGGCCAAAATAATATTTGTAAAGGCCAAAACATTTATTTCTGTTTTTAGGGGGAGAGAAACGCTGGGCCAATTGTGTACCACCCTATGAGACTCCCAATCACAGTCAGATGTGATACATAATAATACTTTTTGTGGTATTATTTGTTTTGTCTTTTCTGGTGGATTAAACTGAAATTGCAACCAATCACGGCCAGTTGTGATACAGCCAACCTAACTTAGATATACATTTGATGATAGAACTCTCCCCCTACCCTCCTTCCATGCTAGTCTATTGTCCAGCTACCTGCTAATAGCCATAATGGCGCTGTACAACGTGACCGTGTGTGTTTGAAAGAGTATTTTCTAGTAAGCAAACATTTGTTTACCTTCATTAGACAACTTTGTTCCAATATTTCTGCAATTCAGTGATATTTAATCCCATAGTAATTCGATATGGATCCATAACTAAATAAACATCGGCATTTTGAAAGAGTATTATTATAATTATTTTATTAACGAAAACATAAAGATGCAAATTATTAGTTACATTGTTTTAGTTTGAACGTGCAGACTGGCACTAAGAACAGATGAAAAGCTTCCCTAGTCAACGGCAATTTTAGTGCAACGCCCCTTAAAGTGTTGCTATGTGCTACCCACTGTGGCGGGGTGGGGTTTCACCCCCTCTCCCCCATGGGCTAGGTCTGTCTTATGTGCGCGGCTCTGCGGCCCATCCTGTGCCCCCTGCCCTCGTGCCTTGAACCTCATGCGCTTTCAGTGGATACAGCTGGAGAACTGCAAGGCAAATTATTGCGTGCCACTCGGGAGCCATGACCAATATATTTTGTCCTGCTCCTAACAGGGTTAATAATATATCTGTGAGAATATCCAAGGGGCTTTTATATAATTCAAAATAATAATAATAATCACTTTATTTAAAAAATAACAATATTTTGGAGATGACTTCGTTCTCACATAACGTCAAATGAGCGAGAAAAAGGCCATTCTTGAACATGGGGCGAGACATTGTTACTAATTTGTAAATATAGCCAGTTTATTTAGAATTATTTATTTATGTTTTTAGTGGGAGAGAAACCAAAAACCTACAGTCATCTCACAGTCAAGACCAGCACAGGTATTGAACCAGCATCTGTAGCAATACAGCTTACACTGCTATGCAGTTTTATTTATTTTCTTTATAAAAAAATGTATTTAACCAGGTAGGCTAGTTGAGAACACCTTTATTTAACCAGGTAGGCTAGTTGAGAACACCTTTATTTAACCAGGTAGGCTAGTTGAGAACACCTTTATTTAACCAGGTAGGCTAGTTGAGAACACCTTTATTTAACCAGGTAGGCTAGTTGAGAACACCTTTATTTAACCAGGTAGGCTAGTTGAGAACACCTTTATTTAACCAGGTAGGCTAGTTGAGAACACCTTTATTTAACCAGGTAGTCCAGTTGAGAACACCTTTATTTAACCAGGTAGGCTAGTTGAGAACACCTTTATTTAACCAGGTAGGCTAGTTGAGAACACCTTTATTTAACCAGGTAGGCTAGTTGAGAACACCTTTATTTAACCAGGTAGGCTAGTTGAGAACACCTTTATTTAACCAGGTAGGCTAGTTGAGAACACCTTTATTTAACCAGGTAGGCTAGTTGAGAACACCTTTATTTAACCAGGTAGGCTAGTTGAGAACACCTTTATTTAACCAGGTAGGCTAGTTGAGAACACCTTTATTTAACCAGGTAGGCTAGTTGAGAACACCTTTATTTAACCAGGTAGGCTAGTTGAGAACACCTTTATTTAACCAGGTAGGCTAGTTGAGAACACCTTTATTTAACCAGGTAGGCTAGTTGAGAACACCTTTATTTAACCAGGTAGGCTAGTTGAGAACACCTTTATTTAACCAGGTAGGCTAGTTGAGAACACCTTTATTTAACCAGGTAGGCTAGTTGAGAACACCTTTATTTAACCAGGTAGGCTAGTTGAGAACACCTTTATTTAACCAGGTAGGCTAGTTGAGAACACCTTTATTTAACCAGGTAGGCTAGTTGAGAACACCTTTATTTAACCAGGTAGGCTAGTTGAGAACACCTTTATTTAACCAGGTAGGCTAGTTGAGAACACCTTTATTTAACCAGGTAGGCTAGTTGAGAACACCTTTATTTAACCAGGTAGGCCAGTTGAGAACACCTTTATTTAACCAGGTAGGCTAGTTGAGAACACCTTTATTTAACCAGGTAGGCTAGTTGAGAACACCTTTATTTAACCAGGTAGGCTAGTTGAGAACACCTTTATTTAACCAGGTAGGCCAGTTGAGAACACCTTTATTTAACCAGGTAGGCTAGTTGAGAACACCTTTATTTAACCATGTAGGCCAGTTGAGAACACCTTTATTTAACCAGGTAGGCTAGTTGAGAACACCTTTATTTAACCAGGTAGGCCAGTTGAGAACACCTTTATTTAACCAGGTAGGCTAGTTGAGAACACCTTTATTTAACCAGGTAGGCTAGTTGAGAACACCTTTATTTAACCAGGTAGGCTAGTTGAGAACACCTTTATTTAACCATGTAGGCCAGTTGAGAACACCTTTATTTAACCAGGTAGGCTAGTTGAGAACACCTTTATTTAACCATGTAGGCCAGTTGAGAACACCTTTATTTAACCAGGTAGGCTAGTTGAGAACACCTTTATTTAACCAGGTAGGCCAGTTGAGAACACCTTTATTTAACCAGGTAGGCTAGTTGAGAACACCTTTATTTAACCAGGTAGGCTAGTTGAGAACACCTTTATTTAACCAGGTAGGCTAGTTGAGAACACCTTTATTTAACCAGGTAGGCTAGTTGAGAACACCTTTATTTAACCAGGTAGGCTAGTTGAGAACACCTTTATTTAACCATGTAGGCCAGTTGAGAACACCTTTATTTAACCAGGTAGGCTAGTTGAGAACACCTTTATTTAACCAGGTAGGCTAGTTGAGAACACCTTTATTTAACCATGTAGGCCAGTTGAGAACACCTTTATTTAACCAGGTAGGCTAGTTGAGAACACCTTTATTTAACCAGGTAGGCTAGTTGAGAACACCTTTATTTAACCAGGTAGGCTAGTTGAGAACACCTTTATTTAACCAGGTAGGCTAGTTGAGAACACCTTTATTTAACCAGGTAGGCTAGTTGAGAACACCTTTATTTAACCAGGTAGGCTAGTTGAGAACACCTTTATTTAACCAGGTAGGCTAGTTGAGATCACCTTTATTTAACCAGGTAGGCTAGTTGAGAACACCTTTATTTAACCAGGTAGGCCAGTTGAGAACACCTTTATTTAACCAGGTAGGCTAGTTGAGAACACCTTTATTTAACCAGGTAGGCTAGTTGAGAACACCTTTATTTAACCAGGTAGGCTAGTTGAGAACACCTTTATTTAACCAGGTAGGCTAGTTGAGAACACCTTTATTTAACCAGATAGGCCAGTTGAGAACACCTTTATTTAACCAGGTAGGCTAGTTGAGAACACCTTTATTTAACCAGGTAGGCTAGTTGAGAACACCTTTATTTAACCAGGTAGGCCAGTTGAGAACACCTTTATTTAACCAGGTAGGCTAGTTGAGAACACCTTTATTTAACCAGGTAGGCTAGTTGAGAACAAGTTCTCATTTGCAACTGCACCCTGACAAAGATAAAGCACAGCAATTCGACACATACAACAACACAGAGTTACATATGGAATAAACAAAACATAGTCAATAATACAGTGGAACAAAAGAAAACAAAAAGTCTATATACAGTGAGTGCAAATGAGTTAAGAAAAGGGAGTTAAGGCAATAAATAGGCCATGGTGGCGAAGTAATTACAATATAGCAATTAAACACTGGAATGGTAGATGTGCAGAAGATGAATGTGCAAGTAGAGATACTGGGGTGCAAAGGAGCAAGATAAATAAATAAATACAGTATGGGGATGAGGTAGATAGATGGGCTGTTTACAGATGGGCTATGTACAGGTGCAGTGATCTATGAGCTGCTCTGACAGCTGGTGCTTAAAGCTAGTGAGGGAGATATGAGTCTCCAGCTTCAGTGATTTTTGAGGTTTGTTCCAATCATTGGCAGCAGAGAACTGGAAGAGAAGCCAGCCAAAGGAGGAATTGGCTTTGGGGGTGACCAGTGAGATATACCTGCTTGAGCGCGTGTGAGTGCTGGAGCGCGTACGAGTGGGTGCTCCTATGGTGACCAATGAGCTGAGATAAGGCAGGGCTTTACCTAGCAGAGACTTGTAGATAACCTGTAGCCAGAGGGTTTGGCGACGAGTATGAAGCGAGGGCCAATCAACAAGAGCGTACAGGTCGCAGTGGTGGGTAGTGTATGGGGCTTTGGTGACAAAATGGATGGCACTGTGATAGACTGCATCCTATTTGTTGAGTAGAGTGTTGGAGGCTATTTTACAGATGACATCGCCAAAGTCAAAAATCAGTAGGATGGTCAGTTTTACGAGTGTATGTTTGGCTGCATGAGTGAAGGATGCTTTGTTGCGATACAGGAAGTCGATTCTAGATTTCATTTTGGATTTGAGATGCTTAATGTGAGTCTGGAAGGAGAGTTTACAGTCTAACCAGACACCTAGGTGTTTGTAGTTGTCCACGTATTCTAAGTCAGAGCCGTCAAGAGTAGTGATGCTGGACGGGCGGGCAGGTGCGGGCAGCGATCGATTGAAAAGCATGCAGAGCAGTTGGAGACCACAGAAGGAAACTTGTATGGCATTGAAGCTCGACTGGAGGTTAGTGTCCAAAGAGGGGACAGAAGTATACAGAATGGTGTCGTCTGTGTAGAGGTGGATCAGAGAATCACCAGCAGCAAGAGCGACATCATTGATGTATACACAGAAGAGAGTCGTCCTGAGAATTGATTCCTGTGGCACCCCCATAAAGACTGCCAGAGGTCCGGACAACAGGCCCTCCGATTTGACACACTGAACTTTATCAGAGAAGTAGTTGGTGTACCAGGCGAGGCAATCATTTGAGAAACCAAGGCTGTCGAGTCTGCCAATAAGAATGTGGTGATTGACAGAGTCGAAAGCCTTGGCCAGGTCGATGAATACTCCTGCACAGTAATGTCTCGTATCGATGGCGGTTATGATGTCATTTAGGACCTTGAGCGTGGCTGAGGTGCACCCATGACCAGCTCGGAAACCAGATTGCATAGCGGAGAAGGTACGGTGGGATTCGAAATGGTCGTTAATCTGTTTGTTAACTTGGCTTTCGAAGACCTTAGAAAGACAGGGTAGCATTGATATAGGTCTGGAGCAGTTTGGGTCTAGAGTGTCAACCCCTTTGAAGAGGGGGATGACCGCGGCAGCTGTCCAATCTTTGGGAATCTCAGATGATACGAAAGAGAGGTTGAACTATTAGGCTAGTAATAGTGGCTGCAACAATTTCAGCAGATAATTTTAGAAAGAGAGGGTCCAGAATGTCTAGCCCGGCTGATTTGTAGAGGTCCAGATTTTGCAGCGCTTTCAGAACATCAGCTATCTGAATTTGGGTGAAGAAGAAATGGTGGGGGCTTGGGCGGGTTGCTGTGGAGGGTGCAGGGCTGTTTACCGGGGTAGGGGTAGCCAGGTGGAAAGCATGGCCAGCCGTAGAGAAATGCTTATTGAAATTCTCAATTATAGTGGGTTTATCGGTGGTAACAGTGTTTCCTAGCCTCAGAGCAGTGGGCAGCTGGGAGGAGGTGCTCTTATTCTCCATGGACTTTACGGTGTCCCAGAACTTTATGGAGTTTGTACTACAGGATGCAAATTTCAGTTTGAAAAAGCTAGCCTTAGCTTTCCTAACTGCCTGTGTATATTTGTTCCTAACTTCCCTGAAAAGTTGCATATCACGGGGGCTATTCGATGCTAATGCAGAACGCCTCAGGATGTTTTTGTGCTGGTCAAGGGCAGACAGGTTTGGAGTGAACCAAGGACTAAATCTATTCCTAGTTCTACATTTTTTTGAATAGGGCATGCTTTTTTAAGATGGTGAGGAAGGCACTTTTAACGAATAACCAGGCATCCTTTACTGACGGGATGAGGTCAATGTCATTCCAGGATACCCCGGCTAGGTCGATTAGAAAGGCCTGCTCGCATAAGTGTTTTAGGAAGCGTTTGACAGTGATGAGGGGTGATCGTTTGGTCGCAGACCCATTACGGATGAAGGCAATGAGGCAGTGATCGCTGAGATCTTGATTGAAAACAGCAGAGGTGTATTTGGAGGGTGAGTTAGTTAGGATGATATCTATGAGGGTGCCTGTGTTTACGGATTTGGGGTTGTACATGGTAGGTTCATTGATAATTTGTGTGAGATTGAGGGCATCAAGTTTAGATTGTAGGATGGCCGGGGTGTTAAGCATGTCCCAGTTTAGGTCACCTAACAGCACAAGCTCAGAAGATAGATGGGGGGCAATCAATTCACATATGGTGTCGAGGGCACAGCTGGGGGCAGAGGGTGGTCTATAGCAAGCGGCAACAGTGAGAGACTTGTTTCTGGAAAGGTGCATTTTTAGAAGTAGAAGCTTGATTTGGGTACATACCTGGATATTAAGACAGAACTCTGCAGGCTATCTTTTCAGTAGATTGCAACACCGCCCCCTTTGGCAGTTCTATCTTGGCGGAAAATGTTATAGTTGGGGATGGAGATTTCAGGGATTTGGGTTGTTTTCCTAAGCCAGAATTCAGATACGGCTAAGACATCTGGGTTGGCAGAGTGTGCTAAAGCAGTGAGTAAAACAAACTTAGGGAGTAGGCTTCTAATGTTAACATGCATGAAACCAAGGCTTTATGGTTACAGAAGTCAACAAATGAGAGCACCTGGGGAGTGGGAGATGAGCTAGGCACTGCAGGAGTCTCCCGCCTGTCCGGTGCTGCCGGAATCTCCCGTCCATTCGGGACCCATTGCTAGGGTCCCCAGCCCGAGGTCGGCGGTGAGGGTCGCCGCTCGAAAGAGGCCACAGAGGCGGTTGAGGAGGCGGACAAAGACTATGGTGGAGTGGGGTCCAAGTTCAGGACTGTTCGTTTGTCGTGTATTGTTTTTTGTTTCAGTATTCATTCTTTATTAAATTACAACGCTGCACCTTGGTCCTCTCTTTCTCCCGACAACAACCGTTACAATAATGACAAAAGCGAAGCTACATGTATCTAATTATAGACATGTTTACTGAAAAATAACCTTCCAAAATGGAGGAAATTATAAGCAGAAACATATCAAAATCAGGCAACAAAAAACAATCCTGCAACCCCTGTCAAAAAATCGTTCTGCAGTCTTTGACTGTAGCTTATAGCATATTGTCTATATTTGTGGGTCACAAGAACCTTAGTGAGGTCGGCAACTGATGTTGGGCGATTAGGCTTGGCTCACAGTCGGCGTTCCAATTTATCCCAAAGGTGTTTGATGGGGTTGAGGTCAGGGCTCTGTGCATGCCAGTCAAGTTCTTCCACACTGATCTCAACAAACTATTTCTGTATGGACCTCGCTTTGTGAACGACGGGATTGTCATGCTGAAACTGGAGCAGGCCTTCCCCAAACTGTTGCCACAAAGTTGGAAGCACAAAATAATTTAGAATAAGGGTATTCAACTCTTTTTAAAATTTTAAATTTTTACCCCTTTTTCTCCCCAATTTTGTGGTATCCAATTGTTAGTAGCTACTATCTTGTCTCATCGCTACAACTCCCTTACGGGCTCGGGAGAGACGAAGGTTGAAAGTCATGCGTCCTCCGATACACAATCCAACCAAGCCGCACTGCTTCTTAACACAGCGCGCATCCAACCCGGAAGCCAGCTGCACCAATGTGTCGGAGGAAACACCGTGCACCTGGCAACCTTGGTTAGCACGCACTGCGCCCGGCCCGCCACAGGTGTCGCTGGTTTGCGATTAGACAAGGATATCCCTACCGGCCATGCCCTCCCTAACCCGGATGACGATAGCCCAATTGTGTGTCGCCCCACAGACCTCCCGGTCGCGGCCGGTTACGACAGAGCCTGGGCACGAACCCAGAGTCTCTGGTGGCACAAAAAAAATATACTAAGGCTGTCAGCCAAGCTGAAGTACAGTGCCCTTAACCACTGCGCCACCCGGGAGGCCAGGGTACTCAGCTCTTACCCTAGGAGGTCTGGAGCCTGTAGGTTTTCTGTTCTAAATAAGTCCCTGATTAGAGGGGAACAAGGAAAAAATGCTGTGGAACTGGCTTTGAGGTGCAGAGTTGAGTTTGAGGGCTCTAGAATGTCATTGTATTGCTGTAGCGTTAAGATTTCCCTTCACAGGAACTAGCCCAAACCATGAAAAACAGCCCCAGACCACTATGCCTCCTCCACCAGACGTTACAATTGAATTCTGGCAGGTGGTGTCCTCCTGGCATCCGCCAAACCTAGATTTGTCTGTCAGAAAGGTGGCATCCTATGACGGTGCCACATTGAAAGTCACTGAGCTCTTCAGTAAAGTCATTCTACTGCCAATGTTGGTCTATGGAGATTGTATGGCTGTGTGCTCGATTTCATACACATGTCAGAAAGGGGTGTTGCTGAAATAGCCAAATCCACTCATTTGAAGGGGTGTCCACATACTTTTGTATATATAGTGTATGTGTGAGTGGGGGTGTGTGTGTGTGTGTTATAAGTGTGTTTGTGTGTTCTTGGTCTGTGTGTATGTGTAAGGTGACTCTGTGAGCCAGCTGTTGTCTGGGTGCGTATGGAAATGGTAAAATCCATTATTGGTCCCTTCTCCAGAATCCCTATAGGCCACCATTCCAGAGAGGTAGAGAGACTAATGTGCGTGGCTATGTGCTGTGTGTTTGTATGTGTGTGTTTGTATGTTTTCATGCTTGCTTTCATCTGTGTGTGAGTGTATGATTGTGTGTGTCTACATTCTTCCAATACATTCTTCTTCAGCCCTTAATCTCCTCCCTGATCATCAGTAAACCTCTGATATGAGAATCATGCAAACAAGATGGCTGATATGATCCAAATAAACAAGATGGCTGACCTTATCCAAATTAACAAGATGGCTAACCTTATCCAAATAACTAGATGGCTGATCTGATCCAAATAAACAAGACCTGAATGTGCTCTGACTCATCCTCTATCGTGCATGCCACAGCTAATTGAGTAGAAAGAGGTTTGACCAAACTGACACTTTCATGTTTATCGTGTTATAATTAAGCAATATGCATGAGGGGGTGTGGAATATGGCCAATATACCACAGCTAAGGGCTGTTCTTAAGCACGATGCAACGCGGAGTGCCTGGATACTGCCCTTATCCAAGGTATATTGGCCATATACCACAAACCCCTGAGGTGCATTATTGCTATTATAAACTGGTTACTAATGTAATTAGAGCAGTAAAAAAAATGTAATACCTGTGGTGTACGTTCTGATATACCACGGCTGTCAGCCAATCAACATTCACTGCTCGAACCACCCGGTTTATAATTACCATTAGTAACCATTATAATTACTATTCACAAAATAATAATTCAAGGAATATTATTCTGAAGTATGAGGACTACGGTTCGTATCCATTTAAACGTAGTCAGATTTATTACAGTTACACAATAAGAATACAATTGACAAATAGTACATAACAGAAGTCTTCAATTTTTATAAATGTTTTATTTCACCTTTATTTAACCAGGTAGGCCAGATCACCTTTATTTAACCAGGTAGGCCAGTTGAGAACAAGTTCTCATTTATAACTGCGACCTGGCCAGGATAAAGCAAAGCAGTGTGACAAAAACATCAACACAGAGTTACACATGGGATAAATAAACCTACAGTCAATTACACAATATAAAAAGTATATGTACAGTGTGTACAAATGTAGTAAGATTAGGGAGGTAAGGCAATAAATATGCCATAGAGGCAAAATAATTACAATTTAGCATTAACACTGGAGTGATAGAAGTGCAGATGATGATGTGCATGTAGAGATACTAGGGTGCATAAAAGCAACAACAACAAAAATAACAATATGAGGATGAGGCAGTTGGGTGTGCTATTTACAGATGGGCTGTGTACAGGTACAGTGATCGGTAAGCTGCTCTGACAGCTGATGCTTAAAGTTAGAGAAGTTAAGTCTCCAGCTTCAGTGATTTTTTGCAATTCGTTCCAGTCATTGGCAGCAGAGAACTGGAAGGAAAGGCGGCCAAAGGAAGTGTTGGCTTTGGGGATGACCAGTGAAATATACCTGCTGGAGCGTGTGCTACGGGTGGGTGTTGCTATGGTGACCAGTGAGCTGAGATAAGGTTGGGCTTTACCTAGCAAAGACTTAGATGACCTGGATGAACTGGAGCCAGTGGGTTTGGCGCCGAATATGTAGCGAGGGCCAGCCAACGAGAGCAGTGGTGGGTGGTATATGGGGCTTTGGTGACAAAACGGATGGCACTGTGATAGACTACATCCAATTTGAGTAGAGTGTTGGAGGTTATTTTGTAAATGACATCGCCGAAGTCAAGGATCGGTAGGATAATTAGTTCTACGAGGGTATGTTTGGCAGCATGAGTGAAGGATGCTTTGTTGCGAAATAGGAAGCCAGTTCTAGATTTAAAATTGGATTGAAGATGCTTAATGTGAGTATGGAAGGAGAGTTTACAGTCTAACCAGACACCAAGGTATTTGTAGTTGTTCACTTATGCTAAGTCAGAACCGTCCAGAGTAGTGATGCTGGTTGGGCGGGTACGGGCAGCAATCGGTTGAAGAGCATGCATTTAGTTTTACTTGGAGTTGGAGACCACGGAAGGAGTGTTGCATGGCATTGAAGCTTGTTTGGAGGTTTGTTAACACAGTGTGGTAGATCAGAGAATCAGCAGCAGCAAGAGTGACATCATTGATATATACAGAGAAAAGAGTCGGCCCGAGAATTGAACCCTGTGGCACCCCCATAGAGACTGCTAGAGGTCCAGACAACGGGCCCTCCGATTTGACACACTGAACTCTATCTGAGAAGTAGTTGGTGAACCAGGGGAGGCAGTCATTTGAGAAACCGAGGCTATTGAGTCTGGCGATAAGAATGTGGAAGCCTTGGCCAGGTTGATGAAGACGGCTGCACAGTACTGTCTTTTATCGATGGTGGTTGCCACAAGATACAAACTATATAAAAGTCTATAGGTGATTAATAAAAACACACTATAGTGTAATGGAACGCTACGCCAGGAGAATTACATCGACTCCATGAGCAAAGTGACAACCCAGCCAAATCCCAGTGTCTCATATCGTCTAATTAACATCACTTTGCATGGCACAAA
This sequence comes from Oncorhynchus clarkii lewisi, assembly GCF_045791955.1. Lineage (NCBI taxonomy): Eukaryota > Metazoa > Chordata > Actinopteri > Salmoniformes > Salmonidae > Oncorhynchus > Oncorhynchus clarkii. Next base: position 37,261,665 of record NC_092174.1, read on the forward strand.
ACATTACAACAAAAGGCATGAAAGCAACACACACATTCTTGGATCTAATCATCACAACTCTCATCTCAATGATAGGAGTGTACATCTGCTTTGCTCCCTCTTTGAACTGACCGCCATCCGATAAACAAATTAACAATAAATCCAGCACAATGAAACATATCAACATTTATAGCTCTTTAGGAACACTTGAAACAATCCAAACATGACAATTTAATTCACACAGTAACATTCATTCAGTCAATTTCACGTTTCATTGTGTCTTCACACCTTCAACGGTGTCCACGCTCCCAGCATTCTGTGAGAAGGGAACGTCCCTTCCTAGAGATTACCACAGGTGTGATGGACCCCTGCGATAGCCCACAGAGTCAGCCATCCATACAGTGCCTTGCAAAAGTATTCACCATCTTGGCGTTTTTCCTATTTTGTTGCATTACAACCTGTAATTTAAATGGATTTTTATGTCGATTTCATGTAATAGACATACACAAAATAGTCTAAATTGGTGAATTGAAATTAAGAAAATTACAGAAAAGTGGTGCGTGCATATGTATTCACCCCCTTTGCTATGAAGTCACACAATTAATTAAATGAAGTCCACCTGTGTGCAATCTAAGTGTCACATAATCTGTCACATGATCTCAGTATATGACCTGTTCTGAAAGGCCCCAGAGTCTGCAACACCACTAAGCAAGGGGCACCACCAAACAAACTGCACCATGAAGACCAAGGAGCTCTCCAAACAGGTCAGGGAGAAGTACAGTACAGGTTTGGTTATAAAAAAATATCCAAAACTTTTAACATATATATTCTGGCACCACCAACAAACTTGTCAAGAGCCGCCCTCTAAAAATCACGGACCAGGCATTAATCAGGAAGGAAACAAAGAGACCAAAGGTAACCTTGAAGGAGCTGCAAAGCTCCACAGAGGAGATTGGAGTATCTGTCCATAGGACCACTTTAAGCCGTACAATCCATAGAGCTGGGCTTTACGGAAGAGTGGCCAGAATAAAGCCATTGCTTAAAGAACAAAATAAGCAAACACGTTTGGTGTACGCCAGAAGGCATGTGGGAGACTCCCCAAACATATGGAAGAAGCTACTCTGACTAAAATTGAGCTTTTTGGCCATCAAGGAAAACGCTATGTCTGGCACAAACCCAACACGTCACATCACCCTGAGAACACCATCCCCACAGTGAAGCATGTTGGTGGCAGTATCATGCTGTGGGGATGTTTTTCATCGGCAGGGACTGGGAAACTGGTCAGATTTGAAGGAATGATGGATGACACTAAATACAGGGAAATTCTTGAGGGAAATCTGTTTCAGTCTTCCAGAGATTTGAGACTGGGACGGAGGTTCACCTTCCAGCTGGACAATGACCCTAAGCATACTGGTAAAGCAACACTCGAGTGGTTTAAGGGGAAACATTTAAATGTCTCGGAATGGCCTAGTCAAAGCCCAGACCTCAATTCAATTGATAATCTGTGGTATGACTTAAAGATTGCTCTACACCAGCGGAACCCATCGAACTTTGCCTTGAAGAATGGGCAAAAATCCCAGTGGCTAGATGTGCCAAGCTTATGGAGACATTCCAAGAGACTTGCAGCTGTAATTGCTGCAAAAGGTGGCTCTACAATGTATTCACTTTGGGGGGTGAATAGTTAAGCACGCTCAAGTTTCTTATTTCTTGTTTGTTTCATCCATAACAAATATTTTGTATCTTCAAAGTGGTAGGCATGTTGTGTAAATCAAATGATAAACACCCCAAAATCTATTTTAATTCCAGGTTGTAAGGCAACAAAATAGGAAAAATGTCAAGGGGGTGAATACTTTCGCAAAGCCACTGTAAATCATGACTGAGTCATCACGCTTGACGAAGTCATCATGCTGGCCTCAGCTCCTGCAAGTCACTAGTCGCTAGTATATCCTTTTTCCGCTACATGTCCATAGAATTAGGAATGTCTCATTTAATAGGATCTCTATGGTCGTGTCACTCCCGGTCCATGCAAGGCCATATGATAATGCTGTCACTTCCCACTGGACAAATACTGGTTGAATCAATGTTGTTTCCACCTCATTTCAACAAAACAATCTCTGTGAGGACATTGAATAAAGGTGGGAAAACTGATTGGATTTGAAAAGAGTCATCAACGTCAGGGAGTTAGGTATTTTTTGGACACAACTTTTTACCTAAATCCAATGACATGGTGACATGTTTTGTTGATTTCACGTTGAATTTATGATAGTTAACAACTCAACCAAATGTAAGTTAAAAGCAGATGTTGAAATGACATCTGTGCCAGGTGGAATCATTGTCTCAGATACAGTAATTATGTTAATTTGGCCTTGGGATTGTTTCTTTGTTGATCTGCTTGATTCAGTTGATTTCCTGGCACTGTTTCTGTTGTCTTAGTTTACACTCCCTGCTCAGAGTGGGAGGGAGAGGATTTCTATATATAGTCCAAGCTTGAGTGCAATAATTTATTCAACACATTTGTTTTTCTGCAATGGGTTTGACTTGCTTGTTTTCATCCCGATATCTGTGCATGTGTAACAGTATAGCTTCCGTCCCTCTCTTCACCCCTACCTGGGCTCCTGGTTCGAGCACACATCTGCACACATCGACAACAGTCACCCTCGAAGCATCGTTACCCATCATTCCACAAAAGCAGCGGCCCTTGCAGAGCAAGGGGAACAACTACTTCAAAGTCTCAGAGCGAGTGACGTCACCGATTGAAACGCTATTAGCGCGCACCCCGCTAACTAGCTAGCCATTTCACATCGGTTACACATGCATGTCAGTATAAAAAATTATTCGGATTAACAAGTACACATTTTTTTTTTCAAAGGTACCTAAAGATTCTTATAAATAAAGTAGTCAAAGGTTTAGTATTTGGCTTCATATTTCTAGCATATTTCAATGAAATATGAATTTGCAGTTAGTTTTGGTTGCGTTTCAGATTATGTTGTGCCCAATAGAAATTAATGGTAAATCATGTATTGTGTTATTATGGAGTCACTTGAATTGTGATTAATGATGATTTAGAAAGTTACAGAGGGTCAAAGATCATACCCCCAACCCATGCTAACCTCTCACCATTACTAATAACAGGGGAGGTTAGCATGTCTTGGGGCTATGATCTTTGACCCTCTGTAACTTTCTCACTCATCATTATTCAGGATTCATTCAGGACCATCCATAATCATGTTAGCATCCATATTAATTTGGAAGTGTTTGGAAACATATTATATTCTTATTTACAATAAAAGTGGCTCCAAAATGACACATTACATTATTTACCATTCATTTCTATTGGGAACAAAATAATCTGAAACACACCCAAGAAAAACTGCAAATGCATCCAACAAGTTTGTAGAGTCACAAGCTTAATGTAAGCATTGCGTGCTAAGAATATGGGACCAAATATTCCTAGAATCTTATGGGATGTCAATCATTTTTACCTCTACCTTGTTGATATAGTTTTGTAATACTTGTTAAACAAAATATATTTCTCTGAGCAATTGTATTAGTATAAAAGTATATACTTTTTTTGAGCATACAATATAGGTCCGTATTTAAATCATATATTTTATACAGTCATTATCGCTCATCTTTATCAAGAGTGTCAATAATTTCAGACCCCACTGTATGCGTGTGTGACTGCATGGCTAGGTGTGTGTGTGTGTAAGCGACTAGGCCTAGCACTATACTCTTAACCCCATGTCTCAGCCAATCAGGCAGCCTTGTACCACTCCAGTGCATATCTAGTTATAAGGGGAACTGTTACTGTGGGCCGAGGGGGGGGGGGGGGGGGGGGGGGCAGGAATAGCAGGTGCACCATGGACTCCTATATTTAGAGCTGTGTGGATAACAGGAAAAAATCCTGGTTACTGTCTGTCAAGCAGTGACTAATGATGTGAAAAGTAATGTGAAATGCATTTAAATGAATTTCAATTTGTTTACGTGACTTTGGCTTTTGTAGCGACACTGTAAGAGCACATATATTTTGATGCTTTGTAAGTCTCTGGATAACAATGTCTACTAAATTGCTAAAATGTTTATGTAAAATGTTATCTTACGAACATTGCTTTTGTTTTGCTGAAGTATTTCCAAAAAGATCAATAAGATTTATATTTCACACTGCAAGGACACAGCGTAGTCATTAACTAACGGTTGTGTGTCAATACCAGTCCAAAAGGCCAAAATGACAGTTTCAGTGTGGGTGAGCTCTAGTGACACGTGCACTTGGGGGTCTGCTTACTCTGTGTGTGCGCACATGTATCCAGGGTCAGTGTGAGTGTTAAGGACAGACAGATAGTTTTGCTATGAAGGTGTGATGAACTGGAATACCTCTCTGGCTAGAAGACAGAGCAGATTCTAAAGGTCAATAGACTGGGGGAAGAACTATAATACTACATACAGGTCTGACAGAGTGAGAGAGATGGAAGGATGTGGGAGACAGGAAATGAGAGAAATGGAATAGAAAATATTGAGAGAAAAAGTGAGAATAGGATACAGTTTGAATTTCAGAGAGTGAAAAGAGAGATAAGAGAAAGAGGACAGAGATAAGCAACAATAACACGAAAGAAAGAGAGAGAGACGGTAGTGTCTTATCCCTGTCCAGGGTCACAACCGGACAATTGAACCTCACCATTAATTCCCAGTCACATTGCCAATCCATTTTCCATATCCCAAATCCCTATCCTAAAGGCCCTGTTGTCACGTTCGTCGTAAGGATCGGACAAAGTTCCACACAATTTTAATAAATCGAAACTCACTGAACAAAACGAACGAACCGACCGACCGACCGACCGACCGACCGACCGACCGACCGACCGACCGACCGACCGACCGACCGACCGACCGACCGACCGACCGACCGACCGAAACCTGAAGCTATACACATAGTGCTGACAGGCAACTATACATAGACAAGATCCTACAACACAAATGAGTAAAATGGCTACCTAAATATGATCCCCAATCAGAGACAACGATAAACAGCTGTCTCTGATTGGGAACCATATCAGGCCAACATAAACATACAAAAACCCCTAGACATAGAAAAACTAGAGTACCCACCCTAGTCACACCCTGACCTAACCAAAATATATAGAAAAAGTGAGATATCTAAGGTCAGGGCGTGACACCTGTCCTAGCTCGGAACCCTATTCTGGTTCAACGTGCCTGTCAGAGCAGATAACCAAGGTGTGTACTTTAACCCCTGACCCCTGGTATAAGCCCCAGAGATGCTCTGCTTTCCCCCTGGTTTAAGTATGTGAGCCTAACAGTTAGTTACCCTCCATTGTGAGGTGAGGGGAATGACATTTTACCTTTATAATGATGAAAATATAATAACTTTATGTTGTATTTACACAGTAGCCTATTAAAATGTATGTTTGGCAATGGAACCAGGGCTGTTGAAAGCCCTGGGTACGTTTTGTAACCTGTACTAGCTCCTGAGTGGTGCAGCGGTCTAAGGCACTGCATCTCAGTGCTAGAGCGGTCACTACAGACACCCTGGTTCGAGTCCAGGCTGTATCACAACCGGCTGTTATTGGGAGTCCCATAGAGCGGTGCACAATTGGCCTAGTGTCGTCCCGGTTTGGCCGGTGTAGGCCGTCATTGTAAATAAAAATTTGTTCTTAACTGACTTGCCTAGTTAAATAAAGGATGTAATAAAAATTAGCTTTGCACTGGTGTGAGATGTGGCAAAGAGCTGATGTTAGAAAGATCTCTAACAGATCTGGGACCAGTACAGATTGATACATGTTTATTCTATGAATTGATATGCATTCTTTGTTAAACTTTGATAGGTTTCAAGTAAAGTAGGCAATGGACAGGACATTATAGATTTTTGGTAACCTCCAAAAAGTTTGGGTTTCCTGGCAGCCTGTCCCATCATAAAATATAACATCTGTGACAGGAGAGAACCATGTTCCCTACTAATGTTACGTATGCACACCACACCACTCTGATTGATACAGCAGAGAGAGGGGGAGGGAAGGAGGAAAATTGATGCAGCATAGGAGGGGTGTGGGGATCAGGTGTAGATGGTGAAGGTATTTGGGGGTTGTGGGTGAGAAGGAGAGAGGACAGGTTGTGCGTGTAGGGTTTCTGTTGCTGGCTAACTGTGGGAGGGTGTTGGAGGGGGATAGAAGACACTGGATACTGTACAGGACAAGCACTAGGTGCATTTGGAAGGCAGGAGTTTCCAGGAGAGTAATAGGGTATACTGTTCCTCTGGGCATCAGGGGTCTTTGCAAGGCAGTACAGGTCAGTGGAGGCTGGTGGGAGGAGCTACAGGAAGACGGGCTCATTGTAATGGGTGGAATGGAATTAATGGATCGGATTCAAACGTGGTTTCCATACGTTTTGATATGTTTGAAACCATTCTATTAATTCCATTCCAGCCATTACAATGAGCCTGTACTCTACTATCTTCCTGTGTTTTATACTAATTGTACTAATGGTGCCTGCACATCTTTGAGTTTCTATGACTTCATTGACTTGTTTTAAAGTTTCTATTTGATATTCCTTGTCTTCTGAGATGAATCGTTATGATGTGGTTGAGGATGATGATGATGATATTGGTGATGACGGTGACAACGACAACAATATTGATGATGTAATTTTTTCTATCAAACATAATTCCAGTCTGATTTCGTGTTCTATTCTCCCTGTGTTCCAGAACATCGAGTTGAAGGTAGAAGTGGAGAGCTTGAAGCAAGAGTTACAGGAGAAACAAGACCTTCTTGACAAGGCTCTGTAAGTCCAGTCAGACACTTCCAGACTGACAGTTGACTGTTGAATGCATTGACCAACCTCAGTCATCTGATCTGAGAATCTGTCACTTTTTACGTCAAATTAAATTGCAATGTAGACTGACAGCCAACCAACAGATCAAATCAAATTGTATTGGTCACATACACATATTTGTATGATGTTATTGCGGATGTAGCAAAATGCTTGTGTTCCTAGCTCCAAAGGTGCAGTAGTATCTAAATCAAATCAAATCAAAATCAAATTGATTTATATAGCCCTTCGAACATCAGCTGATATCTCAAAGTGCTGTACAGAAACCCAGCCTAAAACCCCAAACAGCAAGCAATGCAGGTGTAGAAGCACGGTGGCTAGGAAAAACTCCCTAGAAAGGCCAAAACCTAGGAAGAAACCTAGAGAGGAACCAGGCTATGTGGTGTGGCCAGTCCTCTTCTGGCTGTGCCGGGTGGAGATTATAACAGAACATGGCCAAGATGTTCAAATGTTCATAAATGACCAGCATGGTCAAATAATAATAATCACAGGCAGAACAGTTGAAACTGGAGCAGCAGCATGGCCAGGTGGACTGGGGACAGCAAGGAGTCATCATGTCAGGTAGTCCTGAGGCATGATCCTAGGGCTCAGGTCCTCCGAGAGAGAGAAAGAAAGAGAGAAATAGAGAATTAGAGAGAGCATACTTAAATTCACACAGGACACCGAATAGGACAGGAGAAGTACTCCAGATATAACAAACTGACCCTAGCCCCCCGACACATAAACTACTGCAGCATAAATACTGAAGGCTGAGACAGGAGGGGTCAGGAGACACCGTGGCCCCATCCGATGACACCCCGGACAGGGCCAAACAGGAAGGATATAACCCCACCCACTTTGCCAAAGCACAGCCCCCACACCACTAGAGGGATATCTTCAACCACCAACTTACCATCCTGAGACAAGGCCGAGTATAGCCCACAAAGATCTCCGCCACGGCACAACCCAAGGGGGGGCGTCAACCCAGACAGGAAGATCACATCAGTGACTCAACCCACTCAAGTGACGCACCCCTCGTAGGGACGGTATGAAAGAGCCCTAGTAAGCCAGTGACTCAGCCCCTGTAATAGGGTTAGAGGCAGAGAATCCCAGCAAGGGCGGTTCGTTGCTCCAGAGCCTTTCCGTTCACCTTCACACTCCTGGGCCAGACTACACTCAATCATATGACCCACTGAAGAGATGAGTCTTCGGTAAAGACTTAAAGGTTGAGACCGAGTTTGCGTCTCTCACATGGGTAGGCAGACCATTCCATAAAAATGGAGCTCTATAGGAGAAAGCCCTGCTTCCAGCTGTTTGCTTAGAAATTCTAGGGACAATTAGGAGGCCTGCGTCTTGAGACCGTAGCGTACGTGTAGGTATGTACGGCAGGACCAAATCAGAGAGATAGGTAGGAGCAAGTCCATGTAATGCTTTGTAGGTTAGCAGTAAAACCTTGAAATCAGGCCTTGCCTTGACAGAAAGCCAGGAGGCTAGCACTGGAGTAATATGATCAAATTTTTTGGTTCTAGTCAGGGTTCTAGCAGCCATATTTAGCACTAACTGAAGTTTATCTAGTGCTTTATCCGGGTAGCCGGAAAGTAGAGCATTGCAGAAGTCTAACCTAGAAGTGACAGAAGCATGGATGAATTTTTCTGCATAATTTTTGGACAGAAAGTTTCTGATTTTTGCAATGTTACGTAGATGGAAAAAAAGCTGTCCTTGAAACAGTCTTGATATGTTCTTCAAAAGAGAGATCAGGATCCAGAGTAACGCTGAGGTCCTTCACAGTTTTATGTGAGACGACTGTACAACCATTAAGATTAATTGTTAGATTCAACAGAAGACCTCTTTGTTTCTTGGGACCTAGAACAAGCATCTCTGTTTTGCCCGAGTTTAAAAGTAGACAGTTTGCAGCCATCCACTTCCTTATGTCTGAAACACATGCTTCTAGCGAGGGCAATTTTTGGGCTTCACCATGTTTCATTGAAATGTACAGCTGTGTGTGATCCGCATAGCAGTGAAAGTTAACATTATGTTTTCGAATGACATCCCCAAGAGGTAAAATATATAGTGAAAACAATAGTGGTCCTAAAACGGAACCTTGAGGAACACCAACATTTACAGTTGATTTGTCAGAGGACAAAACATTCACAGAGACAAACTGAAATCTTTCCGACAGATAAAATCTAAACCAGGCCAGAACTTGTCCGTGTAGACCAATTTGGGTTTCCAATCTCTCCAAAAGAATGTGGTTATCGATGATATCAAAAGCAGCACTAAGGTCTAGGAGCACGAGGACAGATGCAGAGCCTCGGTCTGATGCCATTAAAAGGTAATTTACCACCTTCACAAGTGCAGTCTCAGTGCTATGATGGGGTCTAAAACCAGACTGAAGCATTTCGTATACATTGTTTGTCTTCAGGAAGGCAGTGAGTTACTGTGCAACAGCCTTTTCTAAAATTTTTGAGAGGAATGGAAGATTCGATATAGGCCGATAGTTTTTGATATTTTCTTGGTCAAGGTTTGGCTTTTTCAAGAGAGGCTTTATTACTGCCACTTTTAGTGAGTTTGGTACACATCCGGTGGATAGAGAGCCGTTTATTATGTTCAACATAGGAGGGCCAAGCACAGGAAGCAGCTCTTTCAGTAGTTTAGTTGGAATAGGGTCCAGTATGCAGCTTGAAGGTTTCGAGGCCATGATTATTTTCATCATTGTGTCAAGAGATATAGTACTAAAACACTTGAGTGTCTCTCTTGATCCTAGGTCCTGGCAGAGTTGTGCAGACTCAGGGCAACTGAGCTTTGATGGAATACGCAGATTTAAAGAGGAGTCTGTAATTTACTTTCTAATAATCATGATCTTTTCCTCAAAGAAGTTCATGAATTTATTACTGCTGAAGTGAAAGCCATCCTCTCTTGGGGAATGCTGCTTTTTAGTTAGCTTTGCGACAATATCAAAAAGGAATTTTCCTCAATTAAGTAGGAAAAATAGGATGATTGAGCAGCAGTAAGGGCTCTTCGATACTGCACGGTACTGTCTTTCCAAGCTAGTCAGAAGACCTCCAGTTTGGTGTGGCGCCATTTCCGTTCCAATTTTCTGGAAGCTTGCTTCAGAGCTCTGGTATTTTCTGTATACCAGGGAGCTAGTTTCTTATGAGAAATGTTTTTAGTTTTTAGGGGTGCAACTGCATCTAGGGTATTGCGCAAGGTTAAATTGAGTTCCTCAATTAGGTGGTTAATTGATTTTTGTCCTCTGGCATCCTTGGGTAGACAGAGGGAGTCTGGAAGGACATCAAGGAATCTTTGTGTTGTCTGTGAATTTATAGCACGACTTTTGATGTTCCTTGGTTGGGGTCTGAGCAGATTATTTGTTGCAATTGCAAACGTAATAAAATGGTGGTCCGATAGTCCAGGATTATGAGGAAAAACGTTAATATCCACAACATTTATTCCATGGGACAAAACTAGGTCCAGAGTATGACTGTGACAGTGAGTAGGTCCAGAGAGTCGATGATGGCTCCGAAAGCCTTTTGGAGTGGGTCTGTGGACTTTTCCATGTGAATATTAAAGTCACCAAAGATTAGAATATTATCTGCTATGACTACAAGGTCCGATAGGAATTCAGGGAACTCAATGAGGAATGCTGTATATGGCCCAGGAGGCCTGTAAACAGTAGCTATAACATGTGATTGAGTAGGCTGCATAGATTTCATGACTAGAAGCTCAAAAGACGAAAACGTCATTTTTTTTTTGTAAATTGAAATTTGCTATCGTAAATGTTAGCAACACCTCCGCCTTTGCGGGATGCACAGGGGATATGGTCACTAGTGTAGCCAGGAGGTGAGGCCTCATTTAACACAGTAAATTCATCAGGCTTAAGCCATTTTTCAGTCAGGCCAATCACATCAAGATTATGATCAGTGATTAGTTCATTGACTATAATTGCCTTTGAAGTAAGGGATCTAACATTAAGTAGCCCTATTTTGAGATGTGAGGTATCATGATCTCTTTCAATAATGACAGGAATGGAGGAGGTCTTTATCCTAGTGAGATTGCTAAGGCGAACACCGCCATGTTTAGTTTTGCCCAACCTAGGCCGAGGCACAGACACGGTCTCAATGGGGATAGCTGAGCTGACTACACTGACTGTGCTAGTGGCAGACTCCACTATGCTGGCAGGCTGGCTAACAGCCTGCTGCCTGACCTGCACCCTATTTCATTGTGGAGCTAGAGGAGTTAGAACCCTGTCTATGTTGGTAGATAAGATGAGAGCACCCCTCCAGCTAGGATGGAGTCCGTCACTCCTCAGCAGGTCAGGCTTGGTCCTGTTTGTGGGTGAGTCCCAGAAAGAGGTCCAATTATCTACAAATTCTATCTTTTGGGAGGGGCAGAAAACAGTTTTCAACCAGCGATTGAGTTGTGAGACTCTGCTGTAGAGCTCATCACTCCCCCTAACTGGGAGGGGGCCAGAGACAATTACTCGATGCCGACACATCTTTCGAGCTGATTTACACGCTGAAGCTATGTTGCGCTTGGTGATCTCTGACTGTTTCATCCTAACATCGTTGGTGCCGACGTGGATAACAATATCTCTATACTCGCTACACTCACCAGTTTTAGCTTTAGCCAGCACCATCTTCAGATTAGCCTTAAAGTCGGTAGCCCTGCCCCCTGGTAAACAGTGTATGATCGCTGGATGATTCGTTTTAAGTCTAATAATCTAACAGTTCACAACAGTACACATATCTAAAAGTAAAAGAATGGAATTGAGAAAGATATACAGTTGAACTCTGAAGTTTACATACACCTCAGCCAAATACATTTAAACTCAGTTTTTCACAATTCCTGGCATATAATCCTAGTAAAAATTCCCGGTTTTAGGTCAGTTAGGATCACCACTTTATTTTAAGAATGTGAAATGTCAGAATAACAGTAGAGAGAATGATTTATTTCAGCTATTATTTATTTCGTCACATTCCCAGTGGGTCAGAAGTTTACATACACTCAATTAGTATTTGGTAGTATTGCCTTTAAAATGTTTAACTTGGGTCAGCCTTCCACAAGCTTCCCACAATAAGTTGGATGAATTTTGGCCCATTCCTCCTGAGAGAGCTGGTGTAACTGAGTCAGGTTTGTAGGCCTCCTTCCTCACACATGCTTTTTCAGTTCTGCCCACAAATTTTCTATAGGATTGAGGTCAGAACTTTGTGATGGCCACTCCAATACCTTGACTTTGTTGTCCTTAAGCCATTTTGCCATAACTTTGGAAGTATGCTTGGGGTCATTGTCCATTTGGAAGACCCATTTGTGACCAAGCTTTAACTTCCTGATGTCTTGAAATGTTGCTTCAATATATCCACATAATTGTACACTCTCATGATGCCATCTTTTTTGTGAAGTGCACCAGTCCCTCTTGCAGCAAAGCACCAACACATGATGCTGCCACCCCCATGCTTCGCGGTTGGGATGGTGTTCTTCGGCTTGCAAGCCTCCCCATTTTTCCTCCAAACATGACGATGGTCATTATGGTCAAACAGTTCTATATTTGTTTCATCAGACCAGAGGACATTTCTCCAAAAAGTATGATCTTTCTCCCCATGTGCAGTTGCAAACCGTAGTCTGGCTTTTTTTTTACGGTGGTTTTGGAGCAGTGGCTTCTTCCTTGCTGAGCGGCCTTTCAAGTTATGTCGATATAGGACTTGTTTTACTGTGGATATAGATCATTTTGCACCTGTTTCCTCCAGCATCTTCACAAGGTCCTTTGCTGTTGTTCTGGGATTGATTTGCACTTTTCGCACCAAAGTATGTTCATCTCTAGGAGACAGAACACGTCTCCTTCCTGAGTGGTATGACGGCTGCATGGTCCCATGGTGTTTATACTTGCGTACTGTTGTTTGTACAGATGAATGTGATACCTTCAGGCATTTGGAAATTGCTCCCAAGGACAAACCAGACTTGAGGAGGTCTCCAATTTTTTTCTGTGGTCTTGGCTGATTTCTTTTGATTTTCCCATGATGTCAAGCAAAGAGGCACTGAGTTTGAAGGTAGGCCTTGAAATACATCCACAGGTACAGCTCCAATTGACTCAAATTATGTCAATTAGCCTATCAGAAGCTTCTAAAGCCATGACATCATTTTCAGTAATTTTCCAAGCTGTTTAAATGCACAATCAAATTAGTGTATGTAAACTTCTGACCCACTGGAATTGTGATACTGTGAATTATAAGTGAAATAATCTGTCTGAAAACAATTGTTGGAAAAATGACTTGTATCATGCACAAAGTAGATGTCCTAACTGACTTGCCAAAACTAAAGTTTGTTAGCAAGAAATTTGTGGAGTGGTTGAAAAACGAGTTTTAATGACTCCAACCTAAGTGCATGTAAACTTCCAACTTCAACTGTAAATATTAGGTCGAGCTATGTCGGAGTGGCATTGACTAAACTACAGTGGAATAGAATACAGTGTATACATATGAGATGAGTAAAGCAGTATGTAAACATTTTTAAAGTGACTAGTGATTCCATGTCTATGTATATACGGCAGCAGCCTCTAAGGTGCAGGGTTGAGTAGCCGGGTGGTAGCCTGCTAGTGATGGCTATTTGACAGTCTGATGGCCTTGAGATAGAAGCGATTTTTCTGTCTCTCGGTCCCAGCTTTGATGCACTTGTACTGACCTCGCCTTCTGGATGATAGTGGGGTGAACAGGCTGTGGCTCAGGTGGTTAATGTCCTTGATGATCTTTTTGGGCTTCCTGTGACATCGGGTGCTGCAGGTATCCTGGAGGGCAGGTCATGTGGCCCCGGTGATACGTTGGGCAGACCGCACCACCCTCTGGAGAGCTCTGCGTTTGCGGGCTGTGTAGTTGCCGTACCAGGCAGTGAAACAGTCCAACAGGATGCTCTCAATTGTGCATCTGTAAAAGTTTCTGAGGGTCTTAGGGGCCAAGCCGAATTTCTTCAGCCTCCTGAGGTTGAAGAGGCGCTGTTGCGCCTTCTTTACCACACTGTCTTTGTGGGTGGACCTTTTCAGATTGTCAGTGATGTGTATGCAGAGCAACTTAAAACGTTCCACCTTCTCCACTACTGTCCCGTCGATGTGGATAGGGGGGTGCTCCCTTTGCTCTTTCCTGAAGTCCACGATCAGCTTCTTTGTTTTGTTAACTTTGAGGGAGACGTTATTTTCCAGGCACCACTCCACCAAGGCTCTCACCTCCTCTCTGTAGGCTGTTTCGTCATTGTTGGTAATCAGGCCTACTACTGTTGTGTCGTCTGCAAACTTGACGATTGAGTTGGAGGTGTGTGTGGCCACGCAGTCATGGGTGAACAGGGAGTACAGGAGGGGGCTGAGCACACACTCTTGTGGTGCCCCTGTGTTGAGGATCAGTGAAGTGGAGGTCTTGTTTCCTACCTTCACCACCTTGGGGCGCCCCGTCAGGAGGTCCAGGACCCAGTTGCACAGGGCGGGGTTCAGACCCAGGGCTCCGAGCTTAATGATGAGCTTTGAGGTTACTATGGCGCTATAGTCAACAAACAGCATTCTGACCTAGATATTCCTCTTGTCCAGATGGGATAGGCCATTGTGCAGTGCGATGGCGATTGCATCGTCTGTGGATCTATTGCGGTGGTAAACTAATTGAATTGGGTCTAGGGTGTCAGGTAAACTAGCCACTCAAAGCACTTCATGATGACAGAAGTGAGTGCTACGGGGCAATAGTAATTTAGTTCAGTTACCTTTGCTTTCTTGGGTACAGGAACAATGGTGGACATCTTGAAGCAAGTGAGGACAGCAGACTGGAATAGGGAGAGATTGAATATGTCCGTAAACACTCCAGCCAGCTGGTCTACAGCATGCTCTGGTCTACGCAGCCAGCTGGTCTACGTGGCTAGGGATGCCTTCTGGGCCGGCAGCCATGAGAGGGTTAATGCGCTTAAATGTCTAACTCACTTTGGCCACGGAGAACGAGAACCTACAGTCCTTTGGAATGGGTGGCGTCGGTGGCACTGTGTTATCCTCAAAGTAGGCAAATATTGTGTTTAGATGTCTGGGAGCAAGATGTTGGTGTCCGTAACGTGGCTGGTTCTCCCTTTGTAATCTGTGATTGTCTGTAGACCCTGCCACATACGTCTTGTGTCTGAGACGTTGAATTGCAACGCCACTTTGTCTCTGTACTGACATTTTGCCTGTTTGATTGACTTACAGAGGGAATAACTACACTGTTTGTATTCAACCATATTCCCTGTCACCTTACCATGGTTAAATGCGATGGTTTGCGCTTTCAGTTTTGTGTGAATGCTGTCATCTATCCACAGTTTTTATCCCAGTCGGCGTGATCAAAACAATCTTGAAGCATGGATTCCGATTGGTCAGACCAGCATTGAATAGACCTTAGCACGGGTACTTCCTGTTTGAGTTTCTGCCTATAGGAAGGGAGGAGCAAAATAGAGTCTTAATCTGATTTGCAAAGGGGGTGCGGGGGAGGGCCTTGTAGGCCTCTCGAAAAGGCGAGTAGCAGTGGTCTAGTGTTTTTCCTACGCGAGTACTACAGTCAATGTGTTGCTAGAACTTCGGTAGCGTTTTCCTCAAATTTGCTTTGTTAAAATCCCCAGCTACAATAAATGTGGCCTCAGTATATGTGGTTTCCGGTTTGCATGAAGTTCAGTGTAGTTCCTTGAGGAATGGTTGAGGTTTCGGCTTGAGGGGGAATATACACAGCTGTGGCTATAACCGTAGAGAATTATCTTGGGAGGTAATACCTTCTGCATTTGATTGTGAGGTATTCTAGGTCGGGTGAACAAAAGGACTTGAGTTTCTGTATGTTATCACAATCACACCATGTGTAGTTAATTATGAAACATACACCCCCGCCTTTCTTCTTCCCGGAGAGTTCTGTATTCCCGTTTGCACGATGAACTGAGAACCCAGCTGGCTGTATGGATGGGGACAGTATGTCCAGAGAGAGCCATGATTCTGTGAAACAGAGTATGTTACAGTTCCTGATGTCTCTCTGGAAGGAGATCCTCGCCCTGAGCTTGTCTACTTTATTATCCAAAAACTGAACATTAGCAAGTAATATACTCGGAAGCGGTGGATGGTGTGCACGCCTCCTGAGTCGGACTGAAGTCCACTCCGAAATCCTCTTCTCCACCGGTGGCGTCTTGGAGCAGCCTCTGGGATAAGTTCAATTGCCCAGGAGGGTAGGGACAAAGAATCCAATTCGGGAAAGTCGTATTCCTGGTCGTAATGCTGGTAAATTACCGCCGCTCTGATATCCAAAAGTTATTTCCAGCTGTATGTAATAACACACAAAAAAAAAGTTCTGGATTAGTAATGTAAGAAATAACACACAAAAAAACGAAATTCTTCAAAGTTGCTTACTAGCTAGAAGCAGAGCTGCCATGTCTGTCAGTGCCATCTTGCCCTGTATGCATTGTGAATGGATGGCCTCAATGGCCTAATGTTGACATCCATCACCAATGCCACATATCCACCAATAAAATACTGTCCTCTTACTCTTCCTGAAATTCCCCTCGAGACCCGCTTACTGTATGTAGCATAGTACTAAACCAGTAGAATTCAATTATCTTAATGTTTTCCAAAGATCCATGACTACGTGCGACATGCTTTGCTGGTATTTTGAAATACAATTTGCTCAAGTGATTACGGTGAGTGTTTGTCGTTGTTTGATGAGAATTAACAAAGCTGTTTCTCATACAGCGATGGCGTTATAGCAGGATAACAAGCCTATAGCAGGAGACTTTAGGCATGGAACAGTAATCAGTAGTGAGTCCCTCAGAGGGTAGAATCAAACCGTATAGCGGTAACATCTCAGCTCATGTTTCACACAACAGCTGGTGGGGTGAGAGAGAGAGCTGGACACACACACACACACAGGAGCGTGCACAGTCAGACAAACACACATGCACACACACACACACACGTGTACTCCGAGTGTCTGTCCCAATGGGATCGCACACCCGCCAGCTCCAAAAGGGCAACCCTGATATCTTGGCGTGCAGACAGGGATATGGAAGGCAATACCTGTCACGTCCACCCTTACCCCCCTCCGAACCCTACCCCTGCTGTTGCAGCTAGGCTTTGAATGTAATACTCCCCCTGGAAGGGAATCAATTTGATTGACATATTCTGTGTATTTATCAGATTGCTATGAGATTAAAGGTCTTGTGCCCTCAACCCCCCACCCATAGCCTCCAGCCTACAGTCCATAGCCTGTGATAGATTGATGATCAAAGGTGGTGTGTGCTGGTAGGGCGTCTCAGCAATAAATATTTGTCTGACGGAGGGGAGCAGTTAGCATGCAAGCTACTAATCACTGCCAACTCCACAGCTGGTGTAATGGATCATACTGTTCCCTGGCCTTCTTGCTCACATGGCAGCTAATCAACCTTACATTACAGTATTCATATGGAGATAGCATCAGATCAGCTAATCAACCTTACATTACAGTATTCATATGGAGATAGCATCAGATCAGCTAATCAACCTTACATTACAGTATTCATATGGAGATAGCATCAGATCAGCTAATCAACCTTACATTACAGTATTCATATGGAGATAGCATCAGATCAGCTAATCAACCTTACATTACAGTATTCATATGGAGATAGCATCAGATCAGCTAATCAACCTTACATTACAGTATTCATATGGAGATAGCATCAGATCAGCTAATCAACCTTACATTACAGTATTCATATGGAGATAGCATCAGATCAGCTAATCAACATTACATTGCTGTATTAAAATGGAGATAGCATCAGATCAGCTAATCGACATTACATTGCTGTATTAAAATGGAGATAGTATCAAATAGCAGAAGGCAGACATTTCACATGCCGCCAACCGATTGTGTTTTTTTGTTCGTTTATCTGCGTTGTTTGTAACTTATTTTTTTGCTCATTTTGCACATAATGTTGCTGCTACCGTCTCTTATGACCCAAAATAACTTATGTAAAATAACTAATAACTAAAATAACTAATGTTTCCGTATTGAGCATTACTCATCTCATATAAGTAATGCTCATATGCCGTACCAGCCTGGTACGGCAACTGCTCCGCCCACAACCGTAACACTCTCCAGAGGGTAGTGAGGTCTGCACAATGCATCAACGGGGGCAAACTACCTGCCCTCCAGGACACCTACACCACCCGATGTTACAGGAAGGCCATAAAGATCATCAAGGACAACAACCACCCGAGCCACTGCCTGTTTATCCCGCTATCATCCAGAAGGTGAGGTCAGTAAAGGTGCATCAAAGCAGGGACCGAGAGATTGAAAAACAGCTTCTATCTCAAGGCCATCAGACTGTTAAACAGCCACCACTAACATTGAGTGGCTGCTGCCAACATACTGACTCAACTCCAGCCACTTTAATAATGGAAATTGATGGAAATTGATGTAAAAAAAAATACATATTCTTATCCTTTTACACTTGTGTGTATAAGGTAGTAGTTGTGGAATTGTTAGGTTAAATTACTTGTTGGTTATTACTGCATTGTCGGAACTAGAAGCACAAGCATTTCACTACACTCGCATTAACATCTGCTAACCATGTGTATGTGACAAATAAAATGTGATTTGATTTGAATAAACTGCACTCCACACTATTCTACGTTATCTTAGTCACTTTTAAATTGTGTTTACGTATTGCATCACCCATCTCATATGTATATACTGTATTGTATTCTATACTAACTACACCACTCACTGTGGCTGATGGCTTCTTATGGCTGAGATCCCGCTAACGGGATCGATATGACAACAGCCAGTAAAAGTGCAGGGCGCCAAATTCAAAACAACAGAAATCCCATAATTAAAATTCCTCAAACATACAAGTATTTCACACCATTTTAAAGATACACTTCTTGTTTATCCCACCACAGTGTCCAATTTCCAATAGGCTTTATGGCGAAAGCACCACAAACGATTATGTTAGGTCAGAGCCAAGTCACAGAAAAACACAGCCATTTTTCCAGCCAAAGAGAGGAGTCACAAAAATCAGAAATAGAGATAAAATTCATCACTAACCTTTGATGATCTTCATCCGATGACACTCATAGGACTTCATGTTACACAAAACATGTATATTTTGTTCGATAAAGTTCATATTTATATAAAAAATCTCAGTATTCATTGGCATCAGTAGTTCCAAAAACATCTGGTGATTTTGCAGAGAGCCACATCAATTTACAGAAATACTCATTATAAATATTGATGAAAATACAAGTGTTATACATGGAACTTTAGATACACTTCTCCTTAATGCAACCGCTGTGTCAAATTTCAAAAAAGCTTTATGGAAAAAAAGCTTTTTTGAAATCTTTTTGAAATTTTTATTAAATTATCCGTCATATTGTGCAGTCAACAGAAGTCAGAAATAACATTATAAATATTCACTTACCTTTGATGATCTTCATCAGAATGCACTCCCAGGAATCCCAGTTCCACAATAAATGTTTGTTTTGTTTGATAATGTCCATCATTTATGTCCAAATAGCTCCTTTTGTTAGCGCGTTTGGTAAACAAATCCAAACTCACAAAGCGCGTTCACTAGGAGCAGACGAAAAGTCAAAAAGTACCTTTACAGTCCGTAGAAACATGTCAAACGAAGTATAGAATCAATCTTTAGGATGTTTTTAACATAAATCTTCAATAATGTTCCAACCGGAGAATTCCTTTGTCTGTAGAAAAGCAATGGAATAGAGCTCGCTCTCACGTGAACGAGCGTCACAAGCTCAAGGCATTCTGCCAGACCTCTGACTCATTCCCCTCTCATTCGCCCCCACCTCACAGTAGAAGCATCAAACAAGGTTCTAAAGACTGTTGACATCTCATGGAAGCCTTGGGAAGTGCAACATGACCAATATCCCACTCTCTCTTCAATAGGGAATGAGTTGAAAAACGACCAACCTCAGATTTCCCACTTCCTGGTTGGATTTTTTTCTCAGGTTTTTGCCTGCCATATGTGCTCTGTTATACTCACAGACATCATTCAAACTGTTTTAGAAACTTCAGAATGTTTTCTATCCAAATGTACTAATAATCTGCATATATTAGCAACTGGGACTGAGTAGCAGGCAGTTTACTCTGGGCACCTCTGGGCACCTTATTCATCCAAGCTGCTCAATACTGCCCCAGCCATAAGAAGTTAAATTAAACAGCCATCTCCAGCACATCAGAGGCTGCTGCCTATAGACATAGATTAGGAATCACTGGCCACTTTAAGGAACATCCATCTCATATGTTTAAACTGTATTCTATACTATGCCACTGTATTGTAGTCCAATGCCACTCTGACATATATGTATATATTCTTAATCCATTCCTTACTTAGATTTACGTGTATTTTGGGTATATGTTGTGAAACTGTTAGATATTACTTGTTAGATATTACTGCACTGTCGGAGTTAGAAGCACAAGCATTTCGCTACACCCGCAATAACATCTGCTTTACATGTGTATGTGACCAATACATTTGATTTGATTTGATCAACCACCCACCCAGCAGTAGCATCCAACAACCCAGCAGTAGCATCCATCCACCCAGCAGTAGCATCCATCCACCAGCAGTAACATCCATCCACCCAGCAGTAATCCATCCACCCAGCAGTAGCATCCATCCACCCAGCAGTAGCATCCATCCACCCAGCAGTAACATCCATCCACTCAGCAGTAATCCATCCACCCAGCAGTAACATCCATCCACCAGCAGTAACATCCATCCACCCAGCAGTAATCCATCCACCCAGCAGTAACATCCATCCACTCAGCAGTAATCCATCCACCCAGCAGTAGCATCCATCCACCCAGCAGTAACATCCATCCACCCAGCAGTAACATCCATCCACCCAGCAGTAATCCATCCACCCAGCAGTAACATCCATCCACTCAGCAGTAATCCATCCACCCAGCAGTAGCATCCATCCACCCAGCAGTAATCCATCCACCCAGCAGTAACATCCATCCACCCAGCAGTAGCATCCATCCACCAGCAGTAACATCCATCCACCCAGCAGTAATCCATCCACCCAGCAGTAGCATCCATCCACCCAGCAGTAGCATCCATCCACCAGCAGTAACATCCATCCACCCAGCAGTAATCCATCCACCCAGCAGTAGCATCCATCCACCCAGCAGTAGCATCCATCCACCCAGCAGTAGCATCCATCCACCCAGCAGTAACATCCATCCACTCAGCAGTAATCCATCCACCCAGCAGTAGCATCCATCCACCCAGCAGTAACATCCATCCACTCAGCAGTAATCCATCCACCCAGCAGTAGCATCCATCCACCCAGCAGTAACATCCATCCACTCAGCAGTAGCATCCATCCACCCAGCAGTAACATCCATCCACTCAGCAGTAATCCATCCACCCAGCAGTAACATCCATCCACTCAGCAGTAACATCCATCCACCCAGCAGTAGCATCCATCCACCCAGCAGTAACATCCATCCACCCAGCAGTAACATTATACAGTCTGGTTAATAATAATCTTAGTTATCTTAGTTGCTGTCTGCCATGGTCAGATGGTCTGAGTTAAAAACAGAGGAATGCAGAGGAGAGGAGGAGAAAAGAGGAGAGGAGGAGGAGGAGGAGGAATAGAACAGACGCCCCAAGGAGACAGGAAGGCGTCTGCCATTTTGGGATCCACAGCAGGAATTCTGGAATGGCATCATTGAGTGACTCAGTAAAACAGATACTTAAAGGCACAGACGCACACACACACACACACACACACACACACACACACACACACACACACACACACACACACACACACACACACACCCACACACACACACACACACACACACACACACACACATTCGTTTTACTCTCCTTGTGGGGACCAAACAATTGATTCCCATTCAAAAACCTATTTTCCCTAACCCCTAACCCTAAACATAACCCTAACCCTGACCTTAACCCTGACCGTAACCTCAAACTCCTAACCCTAATTCTCACCCTAATTCTAACCCTAAACCTAAGCCATAAAATAGCCTTTTTCCTTGTGGGGACTGGGGAATTGTCCTTGTTTTACTATCCTTGTGAGGACTTATGGTCACCACAAGGATAATAAAACCAAACACACACACAGTCAGAGGGTGTACGACTACAAGCAGTAGACTTCCCTCACAGGTTGATGCTCCAGTTTTCACAATACCATGTGTGTGTTTGCACAGTAGTCAGTAGTTTGTAAAGAAAGACTCTGAATGCTAATTGATAGCCATGTGTGTGTTTGCACAGTAGTCAGTAGTTTGTAAAGAAAGACTCTGAATGCTAATTGATAGCCATGTGTGTGTTTGCACAGTAGTCAGTAGTTTGTAAAGAAAGACTCTGAATGCTAATTGATAGCTATGGCGAGTTTGATCAAATTCCAGCCTTGGTCTGCGTGGTGTATTCGGGACGCTCTCACAGAACTATATGTGAACACAATGAAAGTTTACACTCTGGGTGTGTGACTGGTCTCTATTTGTAGCTGGGAGGTATAGGGTATCCCATGAGTTATAGCAGGGATACTTCATATGACCTCATATCCTGTCTTAGTCCTGACCTGACCACACTACAACCCTAAAATCACCCAGGACTGACACCACTGGTCTGCCCTGCACCGATGGCGCAATAACAAGCAACACAGTGTTATGAGTGTATGTGGATGACTGTTCATAGTTATTGATAGACACTTAACATGATGTTCCATCTAATGTTCACTCCCTGATAGGACAACAGAATAGAGCCAGACCAATCACAGTTATCGCTATATTTCCTCTCTTTTAATTTGACGATAGCAGAGAGCCTGACCAATCACAATGTTTCCTTTCTCTCTCCTCTTTTCTGATAGGTCAACAGCTGAGAGCCTGTCCAGTCATAATGAGGCAGAGCTACAGAGACGATGTGAGGAGAGACAGCAGGAGATCGACCACATGCAGGAGTTGCTGGAGACCAAGATACAACTCCTGCAGGAGGTACACAAACGTGCACACACACACACACACATACACACACACACACACACACACACACACACACACACACACACACACACACACACACACACACACACACACACACACACACACACACACACACATGCTGCTAAAGTTGGTTGTAGTCTTTGTTGAGATGAAATTAGTTGTTCTATTATTAGATCAGCTTTAAACACAGACTGATATCCAGACCTTTTCATGTTTTTCCTCCAGGAGGCCGAGCTAGCGCGATGTGAGGCTGGGAGGATGGCTAGGTCTAGCTCCCAGACCCTCTTGGAGGACATGAAGGACAGCCCAGAGGAGGAGGAGAGCACCCAGACCACGTCTCACCACCCCCCATCACACACCAACAGAGACAGGTACACGCACAGTATATGGTCATTCGAGCCAGAATTGAACCAGTGACCTAAAAGCTGTAATTACACACCTTCACACTCATGGAGGAAAGCCTAGGACTCCTACAAGTCCAAGTTTAGCCCACAGTACCTATGGTACTGACCTATCTCTCTCCTCTCTCTCTCTCCTCTCCTCTCTCTCCTCTCTCTCCTCCTGCAGGGTGGTTGAGGAGCTGACCTGTGCTCTGCGCTGTAAGGAGGCTCTGATCACTGAGCTGAGTGGACAGAAGAGCATCCTGGCCCTGAAGGTGGGAGAGCTGGAGGGACAGGTAGTGAACCTCTCCTCAACCCTGCTGCAGAAAGAGAGGGATGCAGAGGTATATATCATCCCTGTTACACGTATGAGGAAAAGTGCATGTGTAGGGTCTGCATTGGGGTCAATGGTTCAATAATTTATTGTGTTATTGTATTCATCTATTGTATGTATTTGACTGACTGAGTTCCTGTAGTGTGTACAGGCATGTAATAGCAAGTGAAAAGCTTCATACACAGGGTTTCAGGGACAACTCACCCATCTCTCACCCTAGTCTCACCCATTCCTCACTCACTCATTGGACATAGCTCAACCCTTCCTCACATGTCCTCAACCCTCCTTGCCTCTCCTTTAGCTATAGCTAACATGCTTTTCAAAACCTCCCCCCTCCTCACCCAGTCCTTCTTCATCCATATCTCCCCCGTCCCCACACATGTCAAAAAGATGGAACCACATGGAAACGTGGAAGCACACCTGTTATAGCTACGTAACACACGCAACACACACACATAAACACTCCTGTCAAGAAACACATAGCAACACACACACGTAAACACTCCTGTTAAGAAACACATAGCAACACACACGTAAACACTCCTGTTAAGAAACACATAGCAACACACACGTAAACACTCCTGTCAAGAAACACATAGCAACACACACATAAACACTCCTGTCAAGAAACACATAGCAACACACACACATAAACACTCCTGTCAAGAAACACATAGCAACACACACGTAAACACTCCTGTCAAGAAACACATAGCAACACACACACATAAACACTCCTGTCAAGAAACACATAGCAACACACATGTAAACACTCCTGTCAAGAAACACATAACAACACACACATAAACACTCCTGTCAAGAAACACATAGCAACACACACATAAACACTCCTGTCAAGAAACACATAGCAACACACACACATAAACACTCCTGTCAAGAAACACATAGCAACACACACGTAAACACTCCTGTCAAGAAACACATAGCAACACACACACATAAACACTCCTGTCAAGAAACACATAGCAACACACACGTAAACACTCCTGTCAAGAAACACATAGCAACACACACACATAAACACTCCTGTCAAGAAACACATAGCAACACACACGTAAACACTCCTGTCAAGAAACACATAGCAACACACACATAAACACTCCTGTCAAGAAACACATAGCAACACACATGTAAACACTCCTGTCAAGAAACACATAGCAACACACATGTAAACACTCCTGTCAAGAAACACATAGCAACACACACATAAACACTCCTGTCAAGAAACACATAGCAACACACATGTAAACATTCCTGTCAAGAAACACATAGCAACACACATGTAAACACTCCTGTCAAGAAACGCATAGCAACATACACATAAAAACACCTGTCAAGAAACACATAGCAACACACACATAAACACTCCTGTCAAGAAACACATAGCAACACACACACATAAACACTCCTGTCAAGAAACACATAGCAACACACATGTAAACACTCCTGTCAAGAAACACATAGCAACACACATGTAAACACTGCTGTCAAGAAACACATAGCAACACACACGTAAACACTCCTGTCAAGAAACACATAGCAACATACACTTAAACACTCCTGTCAAGAAACACATAGCAACACACACACATAAACACTCCTGTCAAGAAACACATAGCAACACACACATAAACACTCCTGTCAAGAAACACATAGCAACACACACTTAAACACTCCTGTCAAGAAACACATAGCAACACACACATAAACACTCCACACTCCTGTCAAGAAACACATAGCAAAACACATACATAAACACCCCTGTCAAGAAACACATAGCAACACACACATAAACACTCCTGTCAAGAAACACATAGCAACACACATGTAAACACTCCTGTCAAGAAACACATAGCAACACACACATAAACACTCCTGTCAAGAAACACATAGCAACACACACATAAACACTCCTGTCAAGAAACACATAGCAACACACACACATAAACACTCCTGTCAAGAAACACATAGCAACACACACGTAAACACTCCTGTCAAGAAACACATAGCAACACACACACATAAACACTCCTGTCAAGAAACACATAGCAACACACATGTAAACACTCCTGTCAAGAAACACATAGCAACACACATGTAAACACTCCTGTCAAGAAACACATAGCAACACACATGTAAACACTCCTGTCAAGAAACACATAGCAACACACATGTAAACACTCCTGTAAAGAAACGCATAGCAACATACACATAAACACTCCTGTCAAGAAACGCATAGCAACACACACATAAACACTCCTGTCAAGAAACACATAGCAACACACACATAAACACTCCATAAACATTCATATCCTTTCGGAATTCCGTGTGGTCAATTTCCACAACACCTAAGGGCAATGAAGAGTGAGGCTCAAAGCCCTGGCTACAACATTGTGAACAGTAAGGAGCAAACCACAACACCTAAGGGCAATGAAGAGTGAGGCTCAAAGCCCTGGCTACAACATTGTGAACAGTAAGGAGCAAACCACAACACCTAAGGGCAATGAAGAGTGAGGCTCAAAGCCCTGGCTACAACATTGTGAACAGTAAGGAGCAAACCACAACACCTAAGGGCAATGAAGAGTGAGGCTCAAAGCACTGGCTACAACATTGTGAACAGTAAGGAGCAAACCACAACACCTAAGGGCAATGAAGAGTGAGGCTCAAAGCCCTGGCTACAACATTGTGAACAGTAAGGAGCAAACCACAACACCTAAGGGCAATGAAGAGTGAGGCTCAAAGCCCTGGCTACAGCATTGTGAACAGTAAGGAGCAAACCACAACACCTAAGGGCAATGAAGAGTGAGGCTCAAAGCCCTGGCTACAACATTGTGAACAGTAAGGAGCAAACCACAACACCTAAGGGCAATGAAGAGTGAGGCTCAAAGCCCTGGCTACAGCATTGTGAACAGTAAGGAGCAAACCACAAAACCTAAGGGCAATGAAGAGTGAGGCTCAAAGCCCTGGCTACAACATTGTGAACAGTAAGGAGCAAACCACAACACCTAAGGGCAATGAAGAGTGAGGCTCAAAGCCCTGGCTACAACATTGTGAACAGTAAGGAGCAAACCACAACACCTAAGGGCAATGAAGAGTGAGGCTCAAAGCCCTGGCTACAACATTGTGAACAGTAAGGAGCAAACCACAACACCTAAGGGCAATGAAGAGTGAGGCTCAAAGCCCTGGCTACAACATTGTGAACAGTAAGGAGCAAACCACAACACCTAAGGGCAATGAAGAGTGAGGCTCAAAGCCCTGGCTACAACATTGTGAACAGTAAGGAGCAAACCACAACACCTAAGGGCAATGAAGAGTGAGGCTCAAAGCCCTGGCTACAGCATTGTGAACAGTAAGGAGCAAACCACAACACCTAAGGGCAATGAAGAGTGAGGCTCAAAGCCCTGGCTACAACATTGTGAACAGTAAGGAGCAAACCACAACACCTAAGAGCAATGAAGAGTGAGGCTCAAAGCCCTGGCTACAACATTGTGAACAGTAAGGAGCAAACCACAAAACCTAAGGGCAATGAAGAGTGAGGCTCAAAGCCC
The DNA here is from genome assembly GCF_045791955.1 of Oncorhynchus clarkii lewisi. Lineage (NCBI taxonomy): Eukaryota > Metazoa > Chordata > Actinopteri > Salmoniformes > Salmonidae > Oncorhynchus > Oncorhynchus clarkii. The sequence continues at coordinate 37,288,744 of NC_092174.1, forward strand.
TGGCTACAACATTGTGAACAGTAAGGAGCAAACCACAACACCTAAGGGCAATGAAGAGTGAGGCTCAAAGCCCTGGCTACAACATTGTGAACAGTAAGGAGCAAACCACAACACCTAAGGGCAATGAAGAGTGAGGCTCAAAGCCCTGGCTACAACATTGTGAACAGTAAGGAGCAAACCACAACACCTAAGGGCAATGAAGAGTGAGGCTCAAAGCCCTGGCTACAACATTGTGAACAGTAAGGAGCAAACCACAACACCTAAGGGCAATGAAGAGTGAGGCTCAAAGCACTGGCTACAACATTGTGAACAGTAAGGAGCAAACCACAACACCTAAGGGCAATGAAGAGTGAGGCTCAAAGCCCTGGCTACAACATTGTGAACAGTAAGGAGCAAACCACAACACCTAAGGGCAATGAAGAGTGAGGCTCAAAGCCCTGGCTACAGCATTGTGAACAGTAAGGAGCAAACCACAACACCTAAGGGCAATGAAGAGTGAGGCTCAAAGCCCTGGCTACAACATTGTGAACAGTAAGGAGCAAACCACAACACCTAAGGGCAATGAAGAGTGAGGCTCAAAGCCCTGGCTACAGCATTGTGAACAGTAAGGAGCAAACCACAAAACCTAAGGGCAATGAAGAGTGAGGCTCAAAGCCCTGGCTACAACATTGTGAACAGTAAGGAGCAAACCACAACACCTAAGGGCAATGAAGAGTGAGGCTCAAAGCCCTGGCTACAACATTGTGAACAGTAAGGAGCAAACCACAACACCTAAGGGCAATGAAGAGTGAGGCTCAAAGCCCTGGCTACAACATTGTGAACAGTAAGGAGCAAACCACAACACCTAAGGGCAATGAAGAGTGAGGCTCAAAGCCCTGGCTACAACATTGTGAACAGTAAGGAGCAAACCACAACACCTAAGGGCAATGAAGAGTGAGGCTCAAAGCCCTGGCTACAACATTGTGAACAGTAAGGAGCAAACCACAACACCTAAGGGCAATGAAGAGTGAGGCTCAAAGCCCTGGCTACAGCATTGTGAACAGTAAGGAGCAAACCACAACACCTAAGGGCAATGAAGAGTGAGGCTCAAAGCCCTGGCTACAACATTGTGAACAGTAAGGAGCAAACCACAACACCTAAGAGCAATGAAGAGTGAGGCTCAAAGCCCTGGCTACAACATTGTGAACAGTAAGGAGCAAACCACAACACCTAAGGGCAATGAAGAGTGAGGCTCAAAGCCCTGGCTACAACATTGTGAACAGTAAGGAGCAAACCACAACACCTAAGGGCAATGAAGAGTGAGGCTCAAAGCCCTGGCTACAACATTGTGAACAGTAAGGAGCAAACCACAACACCTAAGGGCAATGAAGAGTGAGGCTCAAAGCCCTGGCTACAACATTGTGAACAGTAAGGAGCAAACCACAACACCTAAGGGCAATGAAGAGTGAGGCTCAAAGCACTGGCTACAACATTGTGAACAGTAAGGAGCAAACCACAACACCTAAGGGCAATGAAGAGTGAGGCTCAAAGCCCTGGCTACAGCATTGTGAACAGTAAGGAGCAAACCACAACACCTAAGGGCAATGAAGAGTGAGGCTCAAAGCCCTGGCTACAGCATTGTGAACAGTAAGGAGCAAACCACAACACCTAAGGGCAATGAAGAGTGAGGCTCAAAGCCCTGGCTACAACATTGTGAACAGTAAGGAGCAAACCACAACACCTAAGGGCAATGAAGAGTGAGGCTCAAAGCCCTGGCTACAGCATTGTGAACAGTAAGGAGCAAACCACAACACCTAAGGGCAATGAAGAGTGAGGCTCAAAGCCCTGGCTACAACATTGTGAACAGTAAGGAGCAAACCACAACACCTAAGGGCAATGAAGAGTGAGGCTCAAAGCCCTGGCTACAACATTGTGAACAGTAAGGAGCAAACCACAACACCTAAGGGCAATGAAGAGTGAGGCTCAAAGCCCTGGCTACAACATTGTGAACAGTAAGGAGCAAACCACAACACCTAAGGGCAATGAAGAGTGAGGCTCAAAGCCCTGGCTACAACATTGTGAACAGTAAGGAGCAAACCACAACACCTAAGGGCAATGAAGAGTGAGGCTCAAAGCCCTGGCTACAGCATTGTGAACAGTAAGGAGCAAACCACAACACCTAAGGGCAATGAAGAGTGAGGCTCAAAGCCCTGGCTACAACATTGTGAACAGTAAGGAGCAAACCACAACACCTAAGAGCAATGAAGAGTGAGGCTCAAAGCCCTGGCTACAACATTGTGAACAGTAAGGAGCAAACCACAACACCTAAGGGCAATGAAGAGTGAGGCTCAAAGCCCTGGCTACAACATTGTGAACAGTAAGGAGCAAACCACAACACCTAAGGGCAATGAAGAGTGAGGCTCAAAGCACTGGCTACAACATTGTGAACAGTAAGGAGCAAACCACAACACCTAAGGGCAATGAAGAGTGAGGCTCAAAGCCCTGGCTACAACATTGTGAACAGTAAGGAGCAAACCACAACACCTAAGGGCAATGAAGAGTGAGGCTCAAAGCCCTGGCTACAGCATTGTGAACAGTAAGGAGCAAACCACAACACCTAAGGGCAATGAAGAGTGAGGCTCAAAGCCCTGGCTACAACATTGTGAACAGTAAGGAGCAAACCACAACACCTAAGGGCAATGAAGAGTGAGGCTCAAAGCCCTGGCTACAACATTGTGAACAGTAAGGAGCAAACCACAACACCTAAGGGCAATGAAGAGTGAGGCTCAAAGCCCTGGCTACAACATTGTGAACAGTAAGGAGCAAACCACAACACCTAAGGGCAATGAAGAGTGAGGCTCAAAGCCCTGGCTACAACATTGTGAACAGTAAGGAGCAAACCACAACACCTAAGGGCAATGAAGAGTGAGGCTTAAAGCCCTGGCTACAACATTGTGAACAGTAAGGAGCAAACCACAACACCTAAGGGCAATGAAGAGTGAGGCTCAAAGCCCTGGCTACAACATTGTGAACAGTAAGGAGCAAACCACAACACCTAAGGGCAATGAAGAGTGAGGCTCAAAGCCCTGGCTACAACATTGTGAACAGTAAGGAGCAAACCACAACACCTAAGGGCAATGAAGAGTGAGGCTCAAAGCCCTGGCTACAACATTGTGAACAGTAAGGAGCAAACCACAACACCTAAGGGCAATGAAGAGTGAGGCTCAAAGCACTGGCTACAACATTGTGAACAGTAAGGAGCAAACCACAACACCTAAGGGCAATGAAGAGTGAGGCTCAAAGCCCTGGCTACAACATTTTGAACAGTAAGAAGGAGCAAACCACAACACCTAAGGGCAATGAAGAGTGAGGCTCAAAGCCCTGGCTACAGCATTGTGAACAGTAAGGAGCAAACCACAACACCTAAGGGCAATGAAGAGTGAGGCTCAAAGCCCTGGCTACAACATTGTGAACAGTAAGGAGCAAACCACAACACCTAAGGGCAATGAAGAGTGAGGCTCAAAGCCCTGGCTACAACATTGTGAACAGTAAGGAGCAAACCACAACACCTAAGGGCAATGAAGAGTGAGGCTCAAAGCCCTGGCTACAACATTGTGAACAGTAAGGAGCAAACCACAACACTGTGAGTCAAGTGATGGATCTCAATAACTATTTATTTAACCAGGCAAGTCAGTTAAGAACACATTGTTATTTACAATGACGGCCTAGGAACAGTGGGTTAACTGCCTTGTTCAGGGGCAGAACAACAGATGTTTACCTTGTCAGCATGGGGATTTGATCTAGCAACCTTTCAGTTACTAGTCCAACGCTCTAACAACTAGACTACCTGTGGTGCTGGTTGTTGCAACATCATTTCGCTGAGTCTACCTTTAACACTCTATTCTGTTTCAGAATCAATCCATCACATTTATATTTGCTGTGTAGCCTTCTGTATGTAATCCATGCAACTAGTCGTGTTCAATCTACCAGTTGTGTAGTGTGTTGTGTTAAGTTGTGTTGTTGTGGCAGCAGGCAGGGTGGTAGTGTGATGCATTTTGTTGGACGACTGTCAACAGAACACGGTGTACTCTGCCCCTCTCTGAATGGTCTGATCATCCCTACAGCTGTTGTACAGATTTTCTGAGAAGGAGATATTAATTACGCTCTGTGGGACTGATATCACCATTACTCAAACACACGCACAGATGCACACACACACACACACACACACACACACACACACACACACACGCACACACACACCTAACTTTCTACTGCCCCTGTTTCTCTCCCCCACAGTTCTACCAGGAGGAGCTGGGCAGGGAGAGACTACGCATTGAGCAGGAGATGCAGGTGAGGGAATCCTGAAGTGAACACAGAAACTCACTTGAAGCTGGGATCCTTAATGGTGAAACTGTCCATTTGTGATATTACAACAACAAAGAAGTTATTGAAAACAGTTTTTTCTCCTCTGACATCATCGCACGCACGATAGAAGAGCACAATATGTACTGGAATTTGTTTCACCATTCTGCGCGTCGCTCCTCAGCTCGGCAACAGAAACAATAACAAAGGTGATGGGGCGGCCAGTGGCGCCCTGTCCCCCTACTGCGGATTCCGTCTTTAATATTGCATAATCACTATCAGCTTTGAGTTCTGTATTAAGTTGATTAAAGAGTCTGCACTTTGAGGTGCTAGTCCTACACTACTGTTGAGTCAGTACCCACTTTAGCCAGATCCCACTCTAAGGTGTTGGTGGAGCTTGACCCCTACTAAAGTATAAACACAAAGCACCTCTTAAACCAGACAGCCACATACAGAGTGGTAACATCATGAGCTACAGAATATGTGGTGGTCACTATATAAGGAAAAATACATTATCAAATTGTAATCACATATAAACTACTTTCTAATATAATTAGGGTTTCTTTGTGGTTAATTGAAACGCCATTGTATTGAATTCAACGTAAACATCATACATTACCCATAGTTACCATATCATATAACATCTTAGTATATAGCAGCTGCTAGAGCTGAGTAATAAACCGTTCCTAGACCAGTCTGTGTTAGTGTCTCTATGTCTGTTAATGCCAGTATTGTGTTGGGAGCTGTCGGCCCTGAAGGGAGCGGGCCTGGGTTATTTTAGTCGGTGGTAAACAAATGATGTGATGAATTTATGAACAGTCCGCCCACATTCTCTATTCTCATCAGTCACATTCTTAGAGGGGAGCTTCTCACATTACACAATTAACAGGAAAACAGGTATATACAGTAACAGGTATATACAGTATGCAGGTATATACAGTATGAAGGTATATACAGTATGCAGGTATACAGTAAACAGGTATATACAGTATACAGTAAACAGGTATATACAGTAATCAGGTATGTACAGTATAAAGGTATACAGTAAACAGGTATATACAATAAACATGTATATACAGTATAAAGGTATACAGTAAACAGGTATATACAGTAAACAGGTAATATACAGTATGCAGGTATACAGTAAACAAGTATGTACAGTATGCAGTTATATACAGTAAACAGGTATATGCAGTATGCAGGTATATACAGTAAACAGGTATATACAGTATGCAGGTATATACAGTAAACAGGTATATACAGTAAACAGGTATACAGTAACAGGTATATACAGTAAACAGGTATATACAGTATGCAGGTATATACAGTAAACAGGTATATACAGTATGCAGGTATACAGTAAACGGCATATACAGTAAACAGGTATATGCAGTATGCAGGTATACAGTAAACAGGTATATGCAGTATGCAGGTATATACAGTATGCAGGTATACAGTAAACAGGTATATGCAGTATGCAGGTATATACAGTAAACAGGTATATACAGTATGCAGGTATATACAGTAAACAGGTATATACAGTATGCAGGTATACAGTAAACAGGTATATGCAGTATGCAGGTATATACAGTAAACAGGTATATACAGTATGCAGGTATATACAGTAAACAGGTATATACAGTAAACAGGTATACAGTAAACAGGTATATACAGTAACAGGTATATACAGTAAACAGGTATATACAGTATGCAGGTATATACAGTAAACAGGTATATACAGTATGCAGGTATACAGTAAACGGCATATACAGTAAACAGGTATATGCAGTATGCAGGTATACAGTAAACAGGTATATGCAGTATGCAGGCATATACAGTAAACAGGTATATGCAGTATGCGGGTATACAGTAAACAGGTATATGCAGTATGCATCTGTGTTGACTGGAGTGGGGTTAGATAATAGAAATAGATGCGTTGCTGTGTGTCAAATGAAATGAAATCAAACTTTATTTAAAGTGTCACTATACCTCACATACAGTTGAAAGAAAGCCGCAGTACAGTGTATGTGTATCCTGTCATTTTGATCAAGAGTGTTTGGCTAATCATCGTCACTTGTTAGTTTTGGTAATCGACAGTCATCATCTCTTCTCAGTCATTACCACATATTAGTCGTTATCTATAGCTAGTCATTACCAGAGCCATGTATTTAGAGAGTTGGGCCAATGAGGTTTCTGCATTATGATGCATTCTCATGTCACTACAACAATCTATGGCAGCCATGTTAGAGCGCCATTAACATTACACTGGGAATATTTAAACATTGCTATGTCACTGTCTAGAATTAGAACAATATTCAACATTCTACAGGTTGTCTCAACTCTCTAGATGCATGGCTCTGGACATATCCATTATTCTTCCTTTGATCCTGTCTCACTGAGACTCCCAAGGCTCTTGGCTCTGGTCATATCCATTATTTTTCTTTTGATCCTGTCTCACAGAGACTCCCAAGGCTCTTGGCTCTGGTCATATCCATTATTCTTCCTTTGATCCTGTCTCACAGAGACTCCCAAGGCTCTTGGCTCTGGTCATATCCATTATTCTTCCTTTGATCCTGTCTCACTGAGACTCCCAGCCCTCTTGGCTCTTGTCATATCCATTATTCTTCCTTTGATCCTGTCTCATTGAGACTCCCAAGGCTCTTGGCTCTGGTCATATCCATTATTCTTCCTTTGATCCTGTCTCACTGAGACTCCCAGGGCTCTTGGCTCTGGTCATATCCATTATTATTCCTTTGATCCTGTCTCACTAAGACTCCCAGGGCTCTTGGCTCTGGTCATATCCATTATTCTTCCTTTGATCCTGTCTCACTGAGACTCCCAGGGCTCTTGGCTCTGGTCATATCCATTATTCTTCCTTTGATCCTGTCTCACTGAGACTCTCAGGGTTCTTGGCTCTGGTCATATCCATTATTCTTCCTTTAATCCTGTCTCACTGAGACTCCCAGGGCTCTTGGCTCTGGTCATATTCATTATTCTTCCTTTGATCCTGTCTCACTGAGACTCCCAGGGCTCTTGGCTCTGGTCATATCCATTATTCTTCATTTGATCCTGTCTCACTGAGACTCCCAGGGCTCTTGGCTCTGGTCATATCCATTATTCTTCCTTTGATCCTGTCTCACTGAGACTCCCAGGGCTCTTGGCTCTGGTCATATCCATTATTCATCCTTTGATCCTGTCTCACTGAGACTCCCAAGGCTCTTGGCTCTGGTCATATCCATTATTCTTCCTTTGATCCTGTCTCACTGAGACTCCCAAGGCTCTTGGCTCTGGTCATATCCATTATTCTTCTTTTGATCCTGTCTCACTGAGACTCCCAGGGCTCTTGGCTCTGGTCATATCCATTATTCTTCCTTTGATCCTGTCTCACTGAGACTCCCAGGGCTCTTGGCTCTGGTCATATCCATTATTCTTCCTTTGATCCTGTCTCACTGAGACTCCCAGGGCTCTTGGCTCTGGTCATATCCATTATTCTTCCTTTGATCCTGTCTCACTGAGACTCCCAAGGCTCTTGGCTCTGGTCATATCCATTATTCTTCCTTTGATCCTGTCTCACTGAGACTCCCAAGGCTCTTGGCTCTGGTCATATCCATTGTTCTTATTTTGATCCTGTCTCACAGAGACTCCCAGGGCTCTTGGCTCTGGTCATATCCATTATTCTTCCTTTGATCCTGTCTCACTGAGACTCCCAGGGCTCTTGGCTCTGGTCATATCCATTATTCTTCCTTTGATCCTGTCTCACTGAGACTCCCAAGGCTCTTGGCTCTGGTCATATCCATTATTCTTCCTTTTATCCTGTCTCACTGAGACTCCCAGGGCTCTTGGCTCTGGTCATATCCATTATTCTTCCTTTGATCCTGTCTCACTGAGACTCCCAGGGCTCTTGGCTCTGGTCATATCCATTATTCTTCCTTTGATCCTGTCTCACTGAGACTCCCAGGGCTCTTGGCTCTGGTCATATCCATTATTCTTCCTTTGATCCTGTCTCACTGAGACTCCCAGGGCTCTTGGCTCTGGTCATATCCATTATTCATCCTTTGATCCTGTCTCACTGAGACTCCCAAGGCTCTTGGCTCTGGTCATATCCATTATTCTTCCTTTGATCCTGTCTCACTGAGAATCCCAAGGCTCTTGGCTCTGGTCATATCCATTATTCTTCTTTTGATCCTGTCTCACAGAGACTCCCAGGGCTCTTGGCTCTGGTCATATCCATTATTCTTCCTTTGATCCTGTCTCACTAAGACTCCCAGGGCTCTTGGCTCTGGTCATATCCATTATTCTTCCTTTGATCCTGTCTCACTGAGACTCCCAAGGCTCTTGGCTCTGGTCATATCCATTATTCTTCCTTTTATCCTGTCTCACTGAGACTCCCAGGGCTCTTGGCTCTTGTCATTTGGTGGCAGCTTTGAATTCTACACATTTTTGTTGTTGTGTGAGTTTCTCATGAAGCATCCAAATCCCCAAGGTGCCTCTGGAGGCATTTTACCTTGTAAATCAGCTTGGCTCTAAGATGCAAATGTGACTATCACAGCTGATCTCAGCTCAGATTTCACACAGTGATGTTGTCCCATTGCCTTGGCCACTGCCAGCTGTAACTAAGGCTGAATGGATCACTATTACTCAAATCCATGTAAGTTTCTTTAGAAGACTGAGGAGGAGGAGGGGTCTTTGAAAGTGGAAAATGAATGCACAGGCATAGGCAATGGAATGGCACACATTGAACTTTGGATTTATTTGCCCCATTAAATGACAGAAAAATACCTAAATATCAATATTTTCTGGCCTATAGTTACACCTGATAGTAAGGGTAGAAAGAATGTTCACCTATCTGTCAACATGTTCAATATCTGTGTACACAACAGAGCACGACTCTTTACAACACAGAAGGCTTGCAAGTGTCTGTATCCATGTATGTCAATGAGTGTGCGTGCAAGGATGTGTGTTGGTGCGCATTTAGTGGCTCGTGTTTCAGCGAGGTTGTCAACAGGTCATGCTGACCTTTTGGTGCCAACTCTGACACACACAGATATCAAGTTGTGTTGTCTAAGATACCTAGCTTCTAATTGGTTCTCCAGACACCACAGCCAATGAGATCAATCTAAATGGCAGGCCATCCAGGAGGGAGAAATGTTATGAATGAAATGCGCTGTGGGTGGCAGCTGATGCTATTCATGCTACATTTATGCTAATATTTTACCTCCTTTTCCTACCCAATTTCGATCTTGTCTCATCGCTGCAGCTCCCCAACGGGCTCAGGGGGGCGAAGGTCGAGTCATGCGTCCTCCGCAAACATGACCCGCCAAACCGCCCGCTTAACCCGGAAGCCAGCCGCACCAATGTGTCGGAGGAAACACCTGTCGACCGAGGTCAGCCTGCAGGCGCCCAGCACGCCACAAGGAGTAAAAGTTATATATTTTTTTAGAAAATGTCTGTGTGGTGATTTGTTATTTCTAGCTCTCTCTTGCTTGATTGCAGTCTATGCTTAAAGAGGAGTTTGAAGGAACTATCTGATTTTGCAGTGGACTCTGCTGGAGAGTACTGAAGCAGTCCTCATTTAAAACCCCAAATCCTCAACAAACTTAATCAAGGACCCCAACTACCCCCAGACTGTCATTTTAAACCCCAAATCCTCAACAAACTTAATCAAGAACCGCCAACTACCCCCAGACTGTCATCTTAAGCCACCCATAATCAGGCATTAGTGAGGAGCTGACCTAGGACATACAAGGTAAACTCTGCCCTCAGAGAAAATGTCTGCCATACACCATCATATAGTAAGGTAATGAAGCCTACATGGGTTTGAAAATGAAGCATAGTAAATATTAGCACAATCTCATACAGGTGTTTGTTATGAATCATGTATTACTCTTGACTTTAAATAAACCGTCAATTTGGTTTAACCAGTCCCTTTAAAATTTTTATTTTACTAGGCAAGTCAATTAAGAACAAATTGTTATTTATAATGATGGCCTAGGAACAGTGGGTTAACTGCCTTGTTCAGGGGCAGAGCAGGAGATTTTTACCTTTTCCTATCAGCTATGCCCTCTTGTCCTATCAGCTCAGGGATTTGATCTAGCAACCTTTCAGTTACTGGCCCAATGCTCTAACCACTAGGCTACCTGCCGCCCAAATAACCCATCCCTTTTGGTAACCTATCCCCTTTGGGTTAACCCTTCCCTTTTGATAATCATTCCCTTCTGGTTTAACCCATCCCTTTTGGTTTAACCCATCCCTTTTGGTTTAACCCATCCCTTTTGGTTTAACCCATCCCTTTTTGTTTAACACATCCCTTTTGGTTGAACCCATCACTTTTGGCTTAACCAATCCCTTTTGGTTTAACCCATCCCTTTTGGTTTAACCAATCCCTTTTGGTTGAACCCATCCCTTTTGGTTGAACCCATCTCTTTTGGTTTAACCCATCCCTTTTGGTTGAACCCATCACTTTTGGTTTAACCCACCCCTTTTGGTTTAACCCATCCCTTTTGGTTGAACCCATCCCTTTTGGTTTAACCCATCCCTTTTGGTTGAACCCATCCCTTTTGGTTTAACCCATCCCTTTTGGTTGAACCCATCCCTTTTGGTTTAACCCATCCCTTTTGGTTGAACCCATCCCTTTTGGTTTAACCCATCCCTTTTGGTTGAACCCATCCCTTTTCCAAGAGAGACTTGGACCTAGTAGCCATTTGTAACATTCTGTTCTGAGGCAGCATGCTATTTTGAGAATCAAATCTGATATGTGCAGTCACAGTGTGAGTGCATGACTGTCTGTGTGCACACCCTCAGGGATACACAGTCACTGGTCACTGTGGAAACCTATGAGCCTAAAGCATTCTGGGTAATGTGGTTTTGTACAGCTCATTTATTCACACAAGCCAAACCATATTTTAAATGTTGAAGCCAAATGTGATGTTTCAATGTCATTGGGTTGCCCTTGTCAGTAAGTTAATTTATTGTCAGTAAGTTAATTTATTGTCAGTAAGTTCATTTATTGTCAGTAAGTTAATTTATATGCGGCAGCGTCTCTCATGTTGCCTCGTGTTTCTATAAAAACCGGTTTACCTTCATATGTCAACATATCTGTCTACACCCCTCCATTCACAGCACAGGCTACAATAGCAGTCTCACATGTACCAGTGTCAGTGCACACTGCACCACTAGTGTCCCTCTCTTTCTTCTGTTCTTGTAGCATATGTAGTCGTAGTAACCGGTTTTATGGCCCTCTTGTCCTATTGTGTCACTGTGTTTCCCTCTCTGCTTTAAATCACTCTTCCTGATGACTAACTGTAATGGATAGCCTTGTGTTGTAGTCTATTTCTCACAGACAGGCACCTGGTTGAAGGCGTTGGAGCCTGGGCCTCCTGTGATATACAGTTCTAGAATATAATAGAATAGAATAGAATAGAATAGAATAGAATACAGTACAATAATTATTCTTGACCACATATATGTTATATGCTATAACTAGAGTCCAGGTCAGGACATGGTCAGGACATGTGGTCAGACAGGAAAGACTCCAGGCCCTAAGTGTATAGAGTAGAATAGAAGCACTTTGTTGTTACACTCAACAGCAAGCAGCACTATGAGAGCTGTGGCCAGCCCATCTGTTGAGATCTGTTGAGTTCTAGAGCCACTACTGTTACAGTGTATCTTCACTCAAACAATCATGTCATACAATCATGTCATACATGCCAGATCTGGACTCTATAAATGAAAAGCTTTATGTTTGTTCCCGTAACTATTAATAATGTATGAGATATAAAATATAAATATAAACATCGGAACCATCCACCTTCACTATTATGGAAGCATTTGCCTGATAATATATAATAATATATGCCATTTAACAGACGCTTTTATCCAAATCGACTTACATTTCATGCATGCATACATTTTACATATGGGTGGCCCCGGGAATCGATCCCACAACCCTGGCATAGGGCATAGGAAAATCTATATAAAATGTATCCCCTCTGCTTTGCAAAGCATTAATGGCATTTACTTGTAAGTGTATTTATGAGATCTTATTTGCATTTAGAAGACGCTCAATATGAGAAAGGAAAGGTTATGCAGCCTGCCCGGCCTGTTCAGTGGAAATTAGTTCAAGTCAACCCTCAGGCTGTGTGTGTGTGTGTGTGTGTGTGTGTGTGTGTGTGTGTGTGTGTGTGTGTGTGTGTGTGTGTGTGTGTGTGTGTGTGTGTGTGTGTGTGTGTCTGTGTGTGTGTGTGTGTGTGTGTGTGTGTGTGTGTGTGTGTGTATTATCTAAACATGCTACCCAAGGAAGTAAATGTTTTTTTTTGCTTTGTTAAATATATAATCAATTCCACATTGAATTTGATATCAAATTCTGTATTTACGAAATAACATTGTGACTGAGTATGTGGTTCTGTTTGAGTAATTGGTATTGACCCCATAAAAGCACAAAAATAGCCTGGTGGAAATGAACAAAGCAGAGAAAATGATGTTATTATTGGTTTTCATTTAGATTATTTCTACTGGTTTACAAGAGTTTATGCAAAACACTGGGAATATAAAGTCATTTACATTTCAGAGCGTCACTAATGTCACCATGTTACTACTTACTACACGGTAATATGCATATTTCACCTGTTTGTTGAAGCGAATACAAAGCTTAGTGTAGAGTGGACCAGAATAACTAAGGGCATCCGGGGGAGCATTAGAGATCGTCACAGTATTTTATTCAACATCTTTAACAAAATTGACCGAAATTTAGCTCATTATATGAAAGAAAATAACGTGTATTATCGTGTCAGATCGGGACACTTTTTAACCCCTTGATATAGACGATCAGATATCTTGCACCCCTATTGCATGAAATGGTGCGCTCCGTGCCTGCAGCCAGGTCTAGCCAGTGCTACAAAGCTGCCACATCATTGTGTGCCCAAAGGATCGCGGGGCTGAAGTGAGCTAACTCCACTGTTGACATTGTAAATCATGAATGAATGTCAAAGGATTGCGGAGGACCTGATTGCCGCCACCGAATGAATTGTTTTGGTGTGTCAATTATCCACGGTGACGACCTTCAGTTAAAGCGATACTACCGTAGCCTAATGTACCGGTGATAATCTATCTGACAGTGCGAGCCTCCCAATGACAGCTAACCAAGTAATGCAGCGGAACGTGCGCGTGCTTTTCTTGTTTTGGTAAACGCGAGATGAAGTCACCTGGAGTGAAAACTCTAGTGGTTTGTGTATTTAGGGAATATGCAATGCGCATGACACCAAAATGACTTTATTTTTCCCTTTCGGACTTTAACCCATCGCTTCAGAATATCCATTACGGAATGCAACATAATCGGTGACCAAGGATACTGGAGTACTTGCTGGCTGCCATCTGCTCAAGCAATATGCAATTACAATTCACCCAAATTCTTCATAGTCCTACTGAAGCAACAACGCTGGTCGGGTTATGAAATAAAAATAGTCATTATGTCAAGAGTATTGGATTTTGTGAGCATCTTACTTGCTGCTGTGTGCGTTTCCCTGCAGGCTACCAGTGCCAATATTAGTATTTCCTTAATGACTGCCTATCTGTTGTTTTTATGAAGTTTTAGTGGTATTTATTTATCTTCTGACGAGAGAGAAAGAGGACTGTTACATGCAATATATTCCCACCTTCAATGATCTTACACACAGAGTTTTAAAGTGATTCTTCTGATGGATGAGCATTAGTCATATTGGAGCTAATAGCATCCTCTCATTCACCTCCATCAATCAAATGTTATTTATTATTTATAGGACACTTGACAGTAAACAGCCAGAACCTTTGTTTTTATCATTAAAAACAAAGGTTATTTCACCATTAGACTAACTAAGCTAAGGTGATTGGCCTCCGTCTGAGTGTGTGTGTGGAATGCTGGATATCAGAATGAAGGAGGCGTGTCGTATCTGCGCTCGTGAGCTCTGCGGTAACCAACGCCGATGGATCTTCCACCCCGCCTCCAAACTTAACCTCCAAGTGCTTCTGTCCCACGCCCTGGGGCGAGAGCTGACCCGGGACGGGCGCGGCGAATTTGCCTGCTCCAAGTGTGCCTTCATACTGGAGCGTATGTATAGGTTTGATACGGTCGTCGCCCGCGTGGAGGCTCTGTCTATCGAACGGCTGCAGAGGCTGCTCCAGGAGAAACACCGGCTACGAGGTCTCATCGGAGGCCTCTACCGGAAGACCAACGGGGAGGAGGGTGGCGGTGGTGGAGGGGTCATTACCAGGCCTGGGGGTACGGGAGGAGGGGTACAGGGGGAAGGTATGGTGGACATGTCTGGTCTGACCCATGCTAAGTACTGTGCTCTGCTCCAGGAGGACTTGGTGTACTCTCTGTATGAGTCCTGGGCTGAAGAGGGGTTGGAGTTCGGGGTTCACCACCATCCTCATCATGGGCATCGCCCTCAATACCCAGGGTCAGAGGTGACGGCTATAGGGTCACAACGCTGTGGGAAAGTCACACCTTCACGTAGGAAGTGCCAAGGGTGCACAGCGTGGCGAGTCGTGGACTCGGACTATGAGGCTGTGTGTAAAGTACCAAGGAAGTTGGCACGAAGTATTTCCTGTAGCCCATCGACGAGGTATTCGGCCAGTGTGATTGGAGTAGAAAGAGGTAGAGAAGGGGAGGAAGAGCCAGAGGGGACCCACTCCTCGCTCACACTGATCCCTGGGTCCAAGCTTCAGTCCCGGGCTTCCGACAGTGACCGTACCCTGGCGGGTCGAGCCAGCTCCAGCCCCTCCATAGACTCCTTGGACATAGCTGGAGAATCTACCCGGCTGTCTGCTATCCAAGACAGGGCCGAGGGGCTAGGGTACTCCCGGGACCCCCTGGATGACCGGTTCTCTGACTCCCTGTCTGAGGAGCACGACCTGGTGACCCCGCTGAGATCCGCATCCCACCTCTCCCTGGCCCTCCGCCTGGTCCAGAACTGTGTGTACAGGCCTGTCCAGAGCCCCAAGGGAAGCAGATTGCCTGTGCTGCTCAGACAGAGCCCCAGCGATGGAGGCTCTAGACTTAGCTTCTATGAGCCGGCCTTGGGGTTGCTGCATCGAGGTCCGAATGGAGAGGGGGAGATCCATGGCCATGTACCTGACGTGGAGGCCCCTCTGATCAGGCTGGACAGTGAGATGGATGGGGGTCTGGACCTGGCTGAGATGGAGGAGCTGTGGGAGGATCTGTATCATGAGTGTCCTCCCCCACGCCCCCACCAGGTATACCACAGCAGCTCTCCAGTCAGCTCTCCAGCCAGCTCTGGACATCGGCTCACTAATCTCATTTTATTGTCTTTGCTCAAATTTGCCAGATACTGAAATCAGAAGGAGTGTTTTTCTTTCAATATGATACCTTATTTTACTACAAATCGTATTTGTGGCATATTTAATCATCTGTTAGATGTAAAGAATGTTCCAGGAGGTTACTTGGTAGTCTGTGAATCCAGCACACAGTGCAGTGCTTCCAACCGTGAGAATATTCCAGTTCTCTCCATACCCCTAGCTAATTAGCTGGGTAATCCAGCTGTCCATCTCCATCACCTAAACCTCTCCAGAGAAGATGCACATTAGAGGATGTGCACTCTGTAGCACTTAAATCTGTGTGTGTGTGTGCGTGTGCGTGTGTGTGTGTGTGTGCGCGTGCGCGTGTATGTGAGTAGCATAGCGTAGGGTAATGTAGGGTAGTGTAGTGTAATGTAGTGTAGCGTAGGGTAATGTAGGATAGCGTAGCATAGGGTAGTGTAATGTAGCGTAGGGTAGGGTAATGTAGGATAGCGTAGCATAGGGTAGTGTAATGTAGCGTAGGGTAATGTAGCGTAGGGTAGTGTAGCGTAGGGTACCGTAGCATAGGGTAGTGTAATGTAGCGTAGGGTAATGTAGGGTAGCATAGGGTAGTGTAATGTAGCGTAGGGTAATGTAGTGTAGGGTAGCGTAAGATAGGTTAAGAGCAGCACAGAGCACTAGATACACCCCCCCTCCCCCTACACACACACACACGCGCACACACACACACACACACACACACACACACACACACAAGATAATATCCTCAGGATAAATCTGCTTTTAGTAACACAGATGAGTGAACATAATGTTTGGTCCAGTTACCAACACAGCACGGCAAGGTTGGGGTCAATCCCGCCTAGCTGGTAAAAGTGTTCTTCCTGAACTGACTAGAATTGAAATGGAATTGACTCTAACCCTGCAGCCCAGCTTGGTGCAGGTTGGATTGTAATTCCGTTTTGTCTGGCTACAGCAGGTTAACCGCTGTGTGTGTGTGTGTGTGTGTGTGTGTGTGTGTGTGTGTGTGTGTGTGTGTGTGTGTGTGTGTGTGTGTGTGTATTCCAGACTCTGATCGAGGAGCAGCATAGCCAGTTGAACCAGTATGAATGTGCAGCAGGTCAGTGTATCAGTGAGCTGCAGAAGGCCCAGCTCCAGGTCCAGTCCCTGCAGACCAAGATCCAGGAGAGCGAGGCCAACAACACGGTACAGCTACACAGAGACATTACACATCCATACAACACACACACCAAACAGCACAGCTACACAGAGACATTACACATACAACACACACCAAACAGCACAGCTACACAGAGACATTACACATACAACACACACCAAACAGCACAGCTACACAGAGACATTACACATACAACACACACCAAACAGCACAGCTACACAGAGACATTACACATCCATACAACACACACACCAAACAGCACAGCTACACAGAGACATTACACATACAACACACACCAAACAGCACAGCTACACAGAGACATTACACATACAACACACACCAAACAGCACAGCTACACAGAGACATTACACATACAACACACACACCAAACAGCACAGCTACACAGAGACATTACACATACAACACACACCAAACATCACAGCTACACAGAGACATTACACATCCATACAACACACACACCAAACAGCACAGCTACACAGAGACATTACACATACAACACACACCAAACAGCACAGCTACACAGAGACATTACACATACAACACACACCAAACAGCACAGCTACACAGAGACATTACACATACAACACACACACCAAACAGCACAGCTACACAGAGACATTACACATACAACACACACCAAACAGCACAGCTACACAGAAACATTACACATCCATACAACACACACACCAAACAGCACAGCTACACAGAGACATTACACATACAACACACACACCAAACAGCACAGCTACACAGAGACATTACACATACAACACACACCAAACAGCACAGCTACACAGAGACATTACACATCCATACAGCACACACACCAAACAGCACAGCTACACAGAGACATTACACATACAACACACACCAAACAGCACAGCTACACAGAGACATTACACATACAACACACACACCAAACAGCACAGCTACACAGAGACATTACACATACAACACACACCAAACAGCACAGCTACACAGAGACATTACACATACAACACACACACCAAACAGCACAGCTACACAGAGACATTACACATACAACACACACCAAACAGCACAGCTACACAGAGACATTACACATACAACACACACACCAAACAGCACAGCTACACAGAGACATTACACATACAACACACACACCAAACAGCACAGCTACACAGAGACATTACACATACAACACACACCAAACAGCACAGCTACACAGAGACTTTACACATACAACACACACCAAACAGCACAGCTACACAGAGACATTACACATACAACACACACACCAAACAGCACAGCTACACAGAGACATTACACATACAACACACACCAAACAGTACAGCTACACAGAGACATTACACATCCATACAACACACACACCAAACAGCACAGCTACACAGAGACATTACACATACAACACACACCAAACAGCACAGCTACACAGAGACATTACACATACAACACACACACCAAACAGCACAGCTACACAGAGACTTTACACATACAACACACACCAAACAGCACAGCTACACAGAGACATTACACATCCATACAACACACACACATGCACACAAGCATGTGCATTCACACGTGCACACTCAGCGCACACATATATACACATGAATGCGCACACACACTCACGCGCACACACCAAACAGCACTGCTACAGAGTAACATTGGAGCACATAAGAATAAATGTCTCCCTCTCCCTCTCCCTCTCCCTCTCCCTCTCCCTCTCCCTCTTCCTCTCCCCTCTCCCCTCTCCCTCTCCCTCTTCCTCTCCCTCTCCCTCTCCCTCTCCCTCTCCCCCTCTCCAGAAGCTGCAGGAGAAGCTCAGTGAGATGGAGTGTGATCTGCGTTCTATCCGTCAGGCAGCTCAGAACCAGGAACACACCATCCAGGGCCTGACCGACTCTGTCAGTACCAAGGACAACGAGGTGTGTGTGGTCTACCATGAATTTACATCACCGCCCCAGAAACATTTGAGACGGCCTAGTGACTAAAATAGTACTGATATGTGCCAGTTAGAAGACACTTTTATCCAAGGCGACTTACAGTTAGCCATGCAGACGTTTGGGTGGTCCCGGGAATTAAACCCACAATCCTGGGATTGCAGCACCATGCTCTATCAACTCAGCTACTAAGACCAACCATTTCATCAGCAGTGATTTACAGAATATTCCCAGTGGAGGAAAATGTACCCAATTGTCATACTTGAGTAAAAGTAAAGATACCTTAATAGAAAATGACTCACGTAAAAGTGAAAGTCACCCAGTAAAATACTACTTGAGTAAATTTGGTTTTAAATATCAAATCAAATCAAATCAAATTGTATTTGTCACATACACATGGTTAGCAGATGTTAATGCGAGTGTAGCGAAATGCTTGTGCTTCTAGTTCCGACAATGCAGTAATAACCAACAAGTAATCTAACTAACAATTCCAAAACTACTGTCTTATACACAGTGTAAGGGGATAAAGAATATGTACATAAGGATATATGAATGAGTGATGGTACAGAGCGGCATAGGCAAGATACAGTAGATGGTATCGAGTACAGTATATACATATGAGATGAGTATGTAAACAAAGTGGCATAGTTAAAGTGGCTAGTGATACATGTATTACATAAGAATACAGTCGATGATATAGAGTACAGTATATACGTATGCATATGAGATGAATAATGTAGGGTAAGTAACATTATATAAGGTAGCATTGTTTAAAGTGGCTAGTGATATATTTACATCATTTCCCATCAATTCCCATTATTAAAGTGGCTGGAGTTGAGTCAGTGTCAGTGTGTTGGCAGCAGCCACTCAATGTTAGTGGTGGCTGTTTAACAGTCTGATGGCCTTGAGATAGAAGCTGTTTTTCAGTCTCTCGGTCCCAGCTTTGATGCACCTGTACTGACCTCGCCTTCTGGATGATAGCGGGGTGAACAGGCAGTGGCTCGGGTGGTTGATGTCCTTGATGATCTTTATGGCCTTCCTGTAACATCAGGTGGTGTAGGTGTCCTGGAGGGCAGGTAGTTTGCCCCCGGTGATGCGTTGTGCATGATGACGGAAGTGAGTGCTACGGGGCGGTAGTCGTTTAGCTCAGTTACCTTAGCTTTCTTGGGAACAGGAACAATGGTGGCCCTCTTGAAGCATGTGGGAACAGCAGACTGGTATAGGGATTGATTGAATATGTCTGTAAACACACCGGCCAGCTGGTCTGCGCATGCTCTGAGGGCGCGGCTGGGGATGCCGTCTGGGCCTGCAGCCTTGCGAGGGTTAACACGTTTAAATGTCTTACTCACCTCGGCTGCAGTGAAGGAGAGACTGCATGTTTTCGTTGCAGGCCGTGTCAGTGGCACTGTATTGTCCTCAAAGCGGGCAAAAAAGTTATTTAGTCTGCCTGGGAGCAAGACATCCTGGTCCGTGACTGGGCTGGATTTCTTCCTGTAGTCCGTGATTGAATGTAGACCCTGCCACATGCCTCTTGTGTCTGAGCCGTTGAATTGAGATTCTACTTTGTCTCTGTACTGACGCTTAGCTTGTTTGATAGCCTTGCGGAGGGAATAGCTGCACTGTTTGTATTCGGTCATGTTACCAGACACCTTGCCCTGATTAAAAGCAGTGGTTCGCGCTTTCAGTTTCACGCGAATGCTGCCATCAATCCACGGTTTCTGGTTAGGGAATGTTTTAATCGTTGCTATGGGAACGACATCTTCAACGCACGTTCTAATGAACTCGCACACCGAATCAGCGTATTCGTCAATATTGTTATCTGACGCAATACGAAACATATCCCAGTCCACGTGATGGAAGCAGTCTTGGAGTGTGGAGTCAGCTTGGTCGGACCAGCGTTGGACAGACCTCAGCGTGGGAGCCTCTTGTTTTAGTTTCTGTCTGTAGGCAGGGATCAACAAAATGGAGTCGTGGTCAGCTTTTCCGAAAGGGGGGCGGGGCAGGGCTTTATATGCGTCGCGGAAGTTAGAGTAACAATGATCCAAGGTCTTTCCACCCCTGGTTGCGCAATCGATATGCTGATAAAATTTAGGGAGTCTTGTTTTCAGATTAGCCTTGTTAAAATCCCCAGCTACAATGAATGCAGCCTCCGGAGAAATGGTTTCCAGTTTGCAAAGAGTTAAATAAAGTTTGTTCAGAGCCATCGATGTGTCTGCTTGGGGGGGATATATACGGCTGTGATTATAATCGAAGAGAATTCTCTTGGTAGATAATGCGGTCTACATTTGATTGTGAGGAATTCTAAATCAGGTGAACAGAAGGATTTGAGTTCCTGTATGTTTCTTTCATCACACCATGTCACGTTAGCCATAAGGCATACGCCCCCGCCCCTCTTCTTACCAGAAAGATGTTTGTTTCTGTCGGCGCGATGCGTGGAGAAACCCGTTGGCTGCAACGCCTTGGATAGCGTCTCTCCAGTGAGCCATGTTTCCGTGAAGCAAAGAACGTTACAGTCTCTGATGTCCCTCTGGAATGCTACCCTTGCTCGGATTTCATCAACCTTGTTGTCAAGAGACTGGACATTGGCAAGAAGAATGCTAGGGAGTGGTGCACGGTGTGCCCGTCTCCGGAGTCTGACCAGAAGACCGCCTCGTTTCCCTCTTTTTCGGAGTCGTTTTTTTGGGTCGCTGCATGGGATCCACTCCGTTGTCCTGTTTGTAAGGCAGAACACAGGATCCGCGTTGCGAAAAACATATTCTTGGTCGTACTGATGGTGAGTTGACGCTGATCTTATATTCAGTAGTTCTTCTCGACTGTATGTAATGAAACCTAAGATGACCTGGGGTACTAATGTAAGAAATAACACGTA
Source organism: Oncorhynchus clarkii lewisi (assembly GCF_045791955.1). Classification (NCBI taxonomy): domain Eukaryota; kingdom Metazoa; phylum Chordata; class Actinopteri; order Salmoniformes; family Salmonidae; genus Oncorhynchus; species Oncorhynchus clarkii. The sequence continues at coordinate 37,310,390 of NC_092174.1, forward strand.
AAAAAAACAAAAAACTGCATAGTTTCCTAGGAACTCGAAGCGAGGCGGCCATCTCTGTCGGCGCCGGAAGTGTGCGTATACTTAAGTATCAAAAGTAAATGTAACTGCTCAAATATACTCAAGTATCAAAAGTACAAATTTAAAGTATAAATAATTTCATATTCCTTATATTAAGCAAATCTTTTTCATTTATGGATAGCAAGGGGCACTCTCAAACACTCAGACATAATTTACAAACAAAGCATGTGTGTTTCGTGAGTCCGTGAGTCTGCCAGATCAGAGAAAGCAGGGTGACTAGGGATGTTCTCTTGATAAGTGCATTGGACCGTTTTTTCTGTCCTGCTAAGCATTCAAAATGTAACAAGTACTTTTGATGTCAGGTAAAATGTATGGAGTAAAAAGTAAATTATTTTCTTTAGAAATATACTGAAGTAAAAGTAAAAGTTGTCAAAAATATAAATAGTAAAGTACAAATACCCCCAAAAACTACTTAAGTAGTACTTTAATTAAAGTATTTTTACTTAAGTACTTTACACTAATGAATATTCCTCCTCAGGCCAAGGAGCTGTACCAGTTAATTGAAGGGCAGAACACCACACTGTGTAAACTGAGAGAGATGGCCCACCACAACCAGATCACGCAACATCAGGTGAGACCTCACACACCCCAGACAGATCCCGATGAAACACTGAGCAGGATACCGGTTAATGAAGAGCCATAATGACCCAACTATTGATAGATAGATGGAGACAGACACCCTTCCTCCCCATGGCCAGACTAACCCCAGTGGTTCTTGTTTGTTTGGTCTGCTCTCCCAGGCTCCAGAGGGGGGAAGTGAGGTTGCGGGTCTAGCCCAGCTGCAGGGTGAGTTAGTGGGGGTACAGAGCTCTCTGTTTACCCTGGGTCTGGAGCTGGAAGCCAGTCATAGAGCGCAAAGACAGAGCCAGAGACAGGCTGAGGACCTGACCAGAGCTAAAGACAGACTCCACTCTGACCTAAAGGAGGCACTGCAGCATAGGGAGGTCACCGACAAACACAACCAGGTCAGTGTGTGTGTGCGTGTGTCTGGACCCCTGTCATGTAGGAGGTGTGTGTAACCTATCCTCTGTCGCACCGTAGGACTTGCTCAGTGCCCTGGCTCAGTCCCGCTCTGCGCTGCAGGCTAAAGAGGCTCAGCAGAAGGAGAGCGAGGCAGAGAAACACATGGAGGTTCAGGAGAGAGACAAGACCATCACACAGCTCAAACTCTCCCTACAGGACAAGGAGAGCCAGCTACAGGTGAGACACACACATTCACACACACATTCACACAGACACACACACACACACACACACACACACACACACACACACACACACTGAACATACACATTAGTGCACACACATACAGACATAAACACATACACACTAACCCTATCTCGCTCTGTGTGTGTAGGAGTACTCGGAGCTCCTGGAATCTGTAGACAGCTCCAGACCCAGAGATATTCTGATGGACAAACTGAGAGAACGCATCAAGGACAGGGACAGAGCACTGGAGGTAAGAACACACACACATACTGGATAATAATAATAATAATGATCATAATAATCACAATAATAATAATAACATAACAATAATAAGATCATAATTATGTAATGCTAATAATAAGATAATAATAATAACAATACTGATAATAATAACAATATAATAATAATACTGATCATAATAATACTAATAATGATCATAACAACAATATTGATTGATTTATATAGCCCTTCCTACATCAGCTGATATCTCAAAGTGCTGTACAGCAAGCAATGCAGGTGTAGAATCATGGTGGCTAGGAAAAACTCCCTAGAAAGGCCAAACCTAGGAAGAAACCTAGAGAGGAACCAGGCTATGAGGAGTGGCCAGTCCTCTTCTGGCTGTGCCGGGTGGAGATTATAACAGAACATGGCCAAGATGTTCAAATGTTCAAAGATGACCAGCATGGTCAAATAATAATAAGCACAGTAGTTGTCGAGGGTGCAACAGGTCAGCACCTCAGGAGTAAATGTAAGTTGGCTAATAATGATGATCATAATAATAAGATCATAATACTACTACTACTAATAATAACACTGATCATAATAATAATACTAGCATGATCATAATAATAATGATCATAATAATAATAATAATACAGATCACAATAATAATAATATGATCGTCATAATAATATTGATAATACTACTACTGATACCGATCATAATAGTAATAATAATACTGATCATAGTAATAATATCGATAATAATAATAATTATATGATAATAATAATAATAATATCATCACAATAATAATAAAATGATCATCATAATAATAATACTGATCATAATAATAATCAAAATGATGATCATAATAATAATAATAATATGATCATAATAATACTGATCATAATAATAATAATATTGATAATAATAATAATAATGATGATCATAATAATAATAATATTGATAATAATAGTAATAATGGTGATCATAATAATAATAATAATATGATCATAATAATAATAATGATAATACTGATCATAATAATGATAATACTGATCATGATCATAAAGATAATAATAATACTACATGTTCTTTCTCTCTGTCCAGCGGTCTATAGATGAGAAGTTCCGTTGTCTGGAGGAGAGGGAGGAGCAGGTGAGGAGACTACAGCTGGCCCTCCGAGAGAAAGAACGAGACCTGGAGAGACTACGCTGCATACTGCTCAACAACCAGGAGACCATCACGGTACACACACACATTTGCACACACACACACACACGAACACACACACACACGCACACACACACACACACACACGCACACACACACACACACACACACACACACACACACACACATTTGCACACACACACACACACACACACACACACACACACACACACACACACACACACACACACACACACACACTAAAGAAAGATACCTTGAGCAACAACGAGAATACACACACAAGTACATCTAGAGTTTATACAGTACATTGATATGTTTAGACTGTGTGTCCTACAGTACATTGATATGTTTAGACTGTGTGTTTGTATAGAGTCTGGATGCATTGGTGCGGGGTAAGGAGCTGGACGTGGAGCAGGCAGCAGAAGCCCACAGGAACCTGCAGTGGCTCCAGCAGCAGAGTGAGGAGAGAGAGAAGAGCACTCTGAGAGAGAGAGACACACTCATCAACCAGCTACAGTCTGCCCTGCAGACACGCAGCCGGGAGACACAGGTAAACACACAGACACATACAGTACACATATGGCAGGTAGCCTAGTGGTTAGAGTGTTGGGCCAGTAATTGGAAGGTTGCTGGATCGAGTCCCTGAGCTGACATGGTGAAAATCTGTCGTTCTTCCCCTGAGCAAGGCAGTTAACCCACTGTTCCCCGGACACACACACACACGCTAAACTAAATCTACGCTAGTGAGGACTGGCTATAGCACCAGTTTGCATTCTGTTTGCTCTTGTAACCAAAGTACAACCACTCTACTAATTTCTGCCCATTGTTGAAGCTCTTCATTGTTGGCTGAAATAAGTGACTTGCAATACTAGTCCAACAATAAAATCCTGCTCTTATATCTGACCCTTACAAATACAACAGGTGTACTGATAATGTCTGTCTGTCTGTCTGTCTGTCTGTCTGTCTGTCTGTCTGTCTGTCTGTCTGTCTGTCTGTCTGTCTGTCTGTCTGTCTGTCTGTCTGCCTGCCTGCCTGCCTGCCTGCCTGTCTGTCTGTCTGTCTGTCTGTCTGTCTGTCTGTCTGTCTGTCTGTCTGTCTGTCTGTCTGCCTGCCTGCCTGTCTGTCTGTCTGTCTGTCTGTCTGTCTGTCTGTCTGTCTGTCTGTCTGTCTGCCTGCCTGCCTGCCTGCCTGCCTGTCTGTCTGCCTGCCTGCCTGCCTGCCTGTCTGTCTGTCTGTCTGTCTGTCTGTCTGTCTGACTGACTGACTGTCTGTGTGCAGGACCTGACAGCAGCCCTCCTGGCTAAGGTCCAGGCAGGCCCCAGTGAGGTGGTGGAGGAGCTGAAGGCTCGCCTCGCACTGAAGGAGAAACTGTTCCAGGAACTTCTGTCAGACCGCAACCGCCAGAGCCACGAACACCAAGCACAGGTCCAGGACCTGCTCAGCACCATCAGCACCAAGGACCAGTACATACAGGTACCACACACACCACTGATCTAGGACCTGTCTCTGACAATCATCTCATATTAGCTTTTCAGTGCACCCAGCCCAACAGCAGTGATAGGGGATAGACATCCAGTAGTATATTATAGAAATGGAATGATATACTGTAGAATGGACATATAAAGCGATAGTCGATTTCAGATTCTCTTTTCTTTTTCCACCTCTCTCTCTCCACACCATTTTCCTCTCCCTCTACTTCCCTACCGCCTCCTCTCTCTCTCAGGACTGCTCTGATAGGCTCTCCCAGGTGATTGGCGAGCGGACGGGCCAGCTGCAGGAGCTGCACAGGCAGCTGTCATCACGGGAACGGGAGATGGGTGAGCTGCGGAAGGAGAGAGAGAGGGAGAGAACGGGAGAGGCAGAACGACTGCAGAACCTACTAAAAGAGAAAGAGACTTTTATCCAGGTAAATTCTGGGACACTGGAAAACACATTTTATGAATCTCTCTCTCTCTCTCTCTCTCTCTCTCTCTCTCTCTCTCTCTCTCTCTCTCTCTCTCTCTCTCTCTCGCTCTCAGTCTGTTATGAAACTGTACATTTCCACACTAGCTTATATCATTTAGACTAGACTCACACAAGCACACATGAGTACCATACCAAAAAACAGAGTCTCAAGTAGTAAACCTGTCATAACATAACACGGTCCTCCCTCTACAGAGTCTGATGCAGGGACAGGAGGAGAGCATGGAGCCCTCCACACCAGAGGGGGCAGCAGAGGTACATGCCATCCAGGAAGAGCTGGAGCTGGTCAGGAAGAAAGAGAGGGAGGCTCAGCTGGAGCTCTCAGCCCTGCGCTCAGCTCTCACACAGGGCCAGCAGCAGGCCCAAAAGCAGGAGGATAGATTTAAGATCCTGGCCCCAGAAATAACAGTCAGGGACCAGCCCTCCAGCACTGACCACCAGGTATCCCTCTCTGCCTAAATGTTTTATTGCCTACAACATTGTCCTTGTTAAGGTCGGGTGTCTAGCCTACCGAGTGGAGTGTGTGTCAACAATTTCTCTCTCTCGTTCCGTCTCTCGCTCTGTCTCTTCCTCCACCTCTCCTTCCCTCTCTGTCAGAGTGTGTTGGAACAGTTGGTCAATGAGTACCACAGGCTGAACAATGCTTTGAGGGCAGAGAAGAGGCTGTACCAGAGTCTGAGCCACATCCAGACTAGAGGAGACAGGTAGAAGACAGGCCTTTACTGAGGCTAAGAATACACACATCTGGGTACCTAACAATACACAAATCTGGGTACCTAACAATACACACCTGGGTACCTAACAATACACACCTGGCTACCTAACAATACACATCTTGGTACCTAACAATACACACCTTGCTACCTAACAATACACACCTTGGTACCTAACAATACACACACCTGGATATCTAAGAATACACAAATTTGTTGACAGGCAGGTACATACGAAGCTTCAGTGTCGTTAGACATTGTTATATACAGTTGTAGGCCAGGTAAAACTGTTAAAACCATGCAATCAGTTTTGAGGACATTTGTGTTTGTGCGTTGTGTCATTGCCCCTCTCCCAGCAGCTCAGAGAAGACCCAGGCCCTGCTCACAGAACTGGACTCTGTTCAGGCATTGCGAGGGCAACTGGAGGAGGTCCTAACCAGGACCCGGAAGACCGCCCTGGCACTGGAGAGGGCAGCTAAGAGGCAGTCTGACTTTGGAGGTGGGGATGGGCAGGGACCTGCCTACAGGGCTACCGGGGGCACTGTTACTAACTCTCTGGGAAATTCTGTCTAGCCATTTCATCATGAGTCAGACAAATGCACTGCAGGTATAAGTTGCTCTTAGGTGCAGATCTAGGATCAGTTTACATTCACCTAAATCCTAACCTTAACCATTACAGGAAAAAACTCAATGCTGACCTAAGATCAGTGACTATGGGCAACTTCGTTCCTCTTTGGATGACATAGACACCACACAATAACCGATGCCTGTTCTAACCAACAACACATTTTTGGGGTGGTTTTTAGTTATATTATAATGTGGCAACATGAACCTTAGATATCTATTATTCATTATTAATATATTCAGTGTGTTTTGGATTGTTGTTTTTTATATTGTTTTTGTAAAATGCCTCCGTGTTGCTTGTTCTGTAATGCCATTTTGTACTGGACTGTGTCTCTGTGTCAATGTTTCCAGCCTTATCGTCACAGTGATGTGATGTGGTGTGTAGATAGCCCAGCTCATGCATTACAGTGAAACGTCTTCAAGTCGTCCATCATATTTTTTTATACCATCTTTGTGTACACAATGTATGCAGGTCCAAGATATATTTCAGCTGAAATCAAGATGATGGCCAAGTAGTTCCCTCTTATAATTCCTGTAACCTCAGATCTGGGTTCCATTCCATGGGTTTTAAAGTGCCTATCATTTGGTTGCAGATATTCTTAGTCTCAGATTATGCATGAACAACTAGATTAGTAGTCAATAGTGTTTGCTTATCAAAGTAAATAAAGTAAGAATCCTTACCCTAGTTATTTGTTGTTGCAAAACTAAAACGTTGCGCTTATCAACCTTAGATACACCACAACCCAAGTGTCTTAGATACACCACATCCCAAGTGTCTTAGATACACCACAACCCAAGTGTCTTAGATACACCACAACCCAAGTGTCTTAGATACACCACAACCCAAGTGTCTTAGATACACCACAACCCAAGTGTCTTAGATACACTACAACCCAAGTGTCTTAGATACACCACAACTCAAGTGTCTTAGATACACCACAACCCAAGTGTCTTAGATACACTACAACCCAAGTGTCTTAGATACACCACAACCCAAGTGTCTTAGATACACCACAACCCAAGTGTCTTAGATACACTACAACCCAAGTGTCTTAGATACACTACAACCCAAGTGTCTTAGATACACTACAACCCAAGTGTCTTAGATACACTACAACCCAAGTGTCTTAGATACACCACAACCCAAGTGTCTTAGATACACCACAACCCAATTGTCTATTTGTTACATTTATAGATAGACTTTGTAATGATCACATAAAATCTGATAAAAACATGATGATAAGATGATACCTATCATTCGAGATTCGATTGGTTGGGATTGATTATGTTTTAAGGATTTTAGGATGAGTGAAGAAATGTTCCATTTAGATTTGGTGATGAAATGCCAACGCAATTCGAAATGGAAAGTAAAAAAAAGGATATTTCCTTTTTTATTGTATTTTTTATTGGGGACTGGATTTCCTCTCCCTTTTTGCCTCCTTATGCAACACAACAAACCTTCCCTTCTCCCCTGACTAGTAGAGAACAGATAAGGAGTGTTCTGTCTATCCCTGAGGTGAAAGAAAGAGAAAGTGATGATCATGTGCTTTTCTCATCCCTGTCTGAACAGCCACCTCTTTCTCCACACTGTATCCATAGTCTCTGTGTCCAAAACACACACTCTTAAAGGCCCAGTGCAGTCAAAAACGTGATTTGCCTGTGTTTAACATATATTTCCACACTATGAGTTTAGAATATTCTGTGAAATTGTGAAACTTATGATAATGCCCTTATAGTGTAAGAGCTTCTTGAAAGGACTGCCTGAAATATCTGCTTGTTTTGGTGGGGTGGAGTTAGTTAATAGAGCAATAAGAAAAAAGACAAATATTCTGCCAATCACAGCTAGTTTTCAGTTTTCCCCTCCTCACTCAGACCACTCCCAGACAGTCTGAGCAAAATTCTTGCTTGAGAAATTTCTCTTCACTAAGAAGCAATTTTTGTTTATTTTTTTGACCATTTTAATTGAAAACTATCACAGTATGGTACTTAATTGTTACCCAGAAATGATTCGATAATAAGATAAAAACAGATGCATTGGACCTTAAACCATTACCACACACACACACACACACACACACACACACATATTCTAAGAATATCTTTAAAAGACACATTTTCTTTCATAGAAGAAAGAGATCTGTCATGTTTGGGAGCTAAACATCCATCTCTCTGTCTTAACCTATGACTTCTCTGCCACTTGCATGACATTGTGGCATGCATTTCCTGCCTGCATGGCTATGTTTGATGTGATGAGTGAACAGTTATTGGCAACTTAAATGCATCAATCACTTACTATTGGGCATAAATAGAATATGATACGGTACTAATATGTGCCTCACACTACGTATAGAAATAGGATGATATGAAGAAGAACATGAATGTACAGAAGGGTATAAAACATGATTTCTACACTGCCTGGATTACTGCCTGTGTGTCACCGTCACTAGCAAGGGCTCCGGTAAGGACTGGACACATGAAGATGTCCCCTAACAGAAAAGACTAGATCACACCCTCTTCATGTAATATCATGGAATTAATTACTACACCATAAATACATGATACATTGATTATACTATTTCAAACAGAGCCTTATTGTCCCCCGTCACCCACATAGCTATAGGCCCACCCCACCCTAATACACAGTGCCAAGGGTTAAAAGTCAGTTTTAGATGGTTCAAAACAATCCTAACCAAGAATAATATTTTCCATAAGACTCTTCCATTGATCACAAACTGAAGATTGTATTATCCTCATTGTAATTGTTGGCAGATGTGTGTTGCTATAAAAACTGCACACAATACACATGCCCTGGTACGAGGAAGAGGATTTCATAGTATGAAGCATTTATATGGAAATATGGTATTTATTTCAGGGAGATTTAAACTCCTGATTGCTTGACAGATTGTCTTAGAACTTAGTGGTTGTTATTACGGTTAAATACCTACCAAACAACTATAATGAGGTAGTATAATGTTTCTACCTACCAAACAACTATAATGAGGTAGTATAATGTTTCTACCTACCAAACAACTATAATGAGGTTGTATAATGTTTCTACCTACCTAACAACTATAATGAGGTAGTATAATGTTTCTACCTACCAAACAACTATAATGAGGTAGTATAATGTTTCTACCTACCAAACAACTATAATGAGGTAGTATAATGTTTCTACCTACCAAACAACTATAATGAGGTAGTATAATGTTTCTACCTACCAAACAACTATAATGAGGTAGTATAATGTTTCTACCTACCAAACAACTATAATGAGGTAGTATAATGTTTCTACCTACCAAACAACTATAATGAGGTAGTATAATGTTTCTCCCTACTAAACAACTATAATGAGGTAGTAAAATTGTTTAACCTACCAAACTACTAAAATGAGGTAGTATAATCTATCCACCTACCAAACAACTAAAATGAGGTAGTATAGTGTTTCTCCCTACTGAACAAATATAATGAGGTAGTATTCTGTTTCTAGCTACTAAACAACTATAAAGAGTTGTATAATGTTTATCCCTACTAAACAACTATAATGAGGTAGTATAATGTTTCTCCCTACTGAACAAATATAATGAGGTAGCATAGTGTTTCTCGCTACTAAACAACTATAATGAGGTAGTATAATGTTTCTGTCACGGCCGTAGAATGAAGTAGACCAAAGCGCAGCGTGGTGAGCGTACATATTCCTTTTTATTAGGATGACGCCGACAAAAACAATAAACAATACAAAAACAACCGTGAAGCTTAAGGGCTATGTGCCACAAACAAAGTTAACTACCCACAAAGACAGGTGGGAAAAAGGGCTGCCTAAGTATGGTTCCCAATCAGAGACAACGATAAACAGCTGTCCCTGATTGAGAACCATACCCGGCCAAAACAAATAAATACAAAACATAGAAAATAGAACATAGAATGGCCACCCCACATCACACCCTGACCTAACCAAATAGAGAAATAAAACGGCTCTCTAAGGTCAGGGCGTGACAGTTTCTCCCTACTAAACAACTATCATGAGGTAGTATAGTGTTTCTGCCTTTTAAATAACTATAATGAGGTAGTATAGTGTTTCTCCCTACTAAACAAGTCGTATCGTGCATCTCCCTACTAAATAACTGTAATGAGGTAATATAGTGTTATTCCCTACTAAACAACTATAATGAGGTAGTATAGTGTTTCTGCCTTTTAAATAACTATAATGAGGTAGTATAGTGTTTCTCCCTAATAAATGAGGTAGTATATACAGTTGAAGTCTGAAGTTTACATACACTTAGGTTGGAGTCATTAAAACTCATTTTTCAACCACTCCACCATTTTCTTGTTAACGAACTATAGTTTTGGCAAGTCGGTTAAGACATCTACTTTGTGCATGACACAATTAATTTTTCCAACAATTGTTTACAGACAGATTATTTCACTTATAATTCACTGTATCACAATTCCAGTGGATCAGAAGTTTACATACACTAAGTTGACTGTGCCTTTAAACAGCTTGGAAAATTATAGAAAATTATGTCATGGCTTTAGAAGATTCTGATTGGGTAACTGACATCATTTGAGTCAATTGGAGGTATACCTGTGGATGTGTTTCAAGGCCGACCTTCAAAAGCAGTGCCTCTTTGCTTGACATCATGGGAAAATCAAAAGAAATCAGCAAGACCTCAGAAAACAAATGGTAGACCTCCACAAGTCTGATTCATCCTTGGGAGCAATTTCCAAACCCCTGAAGGTACCACGTTCATCTGAACAAACAATAGTACGCAAGTATAAACACCATGGGACCACGCAGCCGTCACACCGCTCAGGAAGAAGACGCGTTCTGTCTCCTAGAGATGAACATACTTTGGTGTGAGACCATAGCAAAGTACCTTGTGAAGATGCTGGAGAAAACAGGTACAAAAATATCAAGAGCAACAGTAAAATGAATCCTATACCGGCATAACCTGAAAGGCCGCTCAGCAAGGAAGAAGCCACTGCTCCAAAACCGCCATAAAAAAAGCCAGACTACAGTTTGCAACTGCACATGGGGACAAAGATGGTAGTTTTTGGAGAAAAGTCCTCTGGTCTGATGAAACAAAAAATAACTGTTTGGCCATAATGACCATTGTTTTGTTTGGAGGAAAAAGGGGGAGGCTTGCAAGCTGAAGAACACCATCCCAACCGTAAAGCACGGGGATGGCAGCATCATGTTGTGGTGGTGCTTTGCTGCAGGAGGGACAGGTCCACTTCACAAAATAGATGGCTTCATGAGGAGGGGAAATTATGTGGATATATTGAAGCAACATCTCAAGACATCAGTCAGGAAGTTAAAGCTTGGTCGCAAATGGGTCTTCCAAATGGACAATGACCCCAAGCATACTTCTAAAGTTGTGGCAAAATGGCTTAAGGACAACAAAGTCAAGGTATTGGAATGGCCATCACAAAGCCCTGACCTCAATCCTATAGAATATTTGTGGGCAGAACTGAAAAAGCGTGTGCGGGCAAAGAGGCCTACGAACCTGACTCAGTTACACCAGCTTTGTCAGAAGGAATGGGCCAAAATTCATCCAACTTATTGTGGGAAGCTTGTGGAAGGCTACCTGAAACGTTTGACCCAAGTTAAACAATCTAAAGGCAATGCTACCAAATACTAATTGAATGTATGTAAACTTCTGACCCACAGGGAATGTGATGAAAGAAATAAAAGCTGAAATAAATCATTCTCTCTCTACTATTATTCTGACATTTCACATTCCTAAAATAAAGTGGTGATTCCAACTGACCTAATACATGGAATCTTTACTAGGATTAAATGTCAGGAATTGTGAAAAACAGAGTTTAAATGTATTTGGCTAATGTGTATATAAACGTCCGGCTTCAACTTCCGGCTTCAACTGTATTTATCCCTACTAAACAACTATAATGAGGTAGTATAGTGTTTCTCCCTGTAACTATACAACTATAATGAGGTAGTATAGTGTTTCCCCCTACTAAACAACTATAATGAGGTAGTATAGTGTTTCTCCCTGTAACTATACAACTATAATGAGGTAGTATAGTGTTTTTCCCTGTAACTATACAACTATAATGAGGTAGTATAGTGTTTCACCCTGTAACTATACAACTATAATGAGGTAGTATAGTGTTTCACCCTGTAACTATACAACTATAATGAGGAAGTTTAGTGTTTCTCACTACTAAACAACGGTAATGAGGTAGTAAAGTGTTTTTCCCTGTAACTATACAACTATAATGAGGAAGTTTAGTGTTTCTCACTACTAAACAACGGTAATGAGGTAGTATAGTGTTTCTCCCTGTAACTATACAACTATAATGAGGAAGTTTAGTGTTTCTCACTACTAAACAACGGTAATGAGGTAGTATAGTGTTTCTCCCTGTAACTATACAACTATAATGAGGAAGTTTAGTGTGTCTCACTACTAAACAACGATAATGAAGTAGTAAAGAGTTTCTCCCTACGAAACAAGTAATATAGTGTTTCCCCCTGCTAAACAACTATAATGAGGTAGCATAATGTTTCCCCCTGCTAAACAACTATAATGAGGTAGCATAATGTTTTTCCCTACTAAACAACTATGATGAGGTAGCATAATGTTTTTCCCTACTAAACAACTATGATGAGGTAGTAAAGTGTTTCTCTCTATAACTATACAACTGTAACGAGATAGTATAATTATTCTACCTACTAAACAACTATAATGAGTTTTTATAGTGTTTCTCCATACTAAACAACTATGATGAGGTAGTATGGTGTTTCTGCCTACTAAACAAGTATAATGAGGTTGTATCATTTTTCTACCTACTAAACAACTATATTGAGGTAGTTTAGTGTTTCTCCCTACTAAACAACTATAATAAGGTAGTATAGTGTTTCACCCTACAACTATACAACTGTAATGAGATAATGTTACTCCCTACTAAACAACTATAATGAGGTAGTATAGTGTTTCACCCTACAACTATACAACTGTAATGAGATAATGTTACTCCCTACTAAACAACTATAATGAGGTAGTATAGTGTTTCTCCCTACAACTATACAACTATAATGAGATAGTATAATGTTTCTACCTACTAAACAACTATGAGTTATTATAGTGTTTCTCCCTAATAAACAACTATAATGAGGTAGTATAATGGTTTTCCTACTAAACAACTATAATTAGGTAATATAGAGTTTCTACCTACTAAACAACTATGATGAGGTAGTATAGTGTTTCACCCTACAACTATACAACTGTAATGAGATAATGTTACTCCCTACTAAACAACTATAATGAGGTAGTATAGTGTTTCTCCCTACAACTATACAACTGTAATGAGATAATGTTACTCCCTACTAAACAACTATAATGAGGTAGTATAGTGTTTCACCCTACAACTATACAACTGTAATGAGATAATGTTACTCCCTACTAAACAACTATAATGAGGTAGTATAGTGTTTCTCCCTACAACTATACAACTATAATGAGATAGTATAATGTTTCTACCTACTAAACAACTATGAGTTATTATAGTGTTTCTCCCTAATAAACAACTATAATGAGGTAGTATAATGGTTTTCCTACTAAACAACTATGATGAGGTAGCATAGTGTTTCTACCTACTAAACAACTGTAATGCGGTAGTACAATGTTTCTCCCTCCTGAACAACTATAATGAGGTAGTATAGTGCTTCTACCTACTACTATACAACTATAATGAGATTGTATAATGTTTCAACCTTTGACTAACTGTATGTGTGTATCTCTGTGTGTGTGTGTGTGTGTGTGTGTGTGTGTGTGTGTGTGTGTGTGTGTGTGTGTGTGTGTGTGTGTGTGTGTGTGTGTGTGTGAGCACAGAGTGCTCTAGGTCTGTTATGGAAAAACTCTTCTGTTTGTTATACTGACAGTCACATTCCAGTTGCACCTTTCTGGCTGACGTGTGTGTGTCAGACATTCTGTTGCTCACTGTAGACAAGAATTTGACAATCTGAAGATTCCACAGTACTTTTTGGCATCTGATTAGTTAACAAACATTATTGCAATGTGAGTGAATTGTGTTTGTGCTTTGCATGCTTCTCTTTGTATATGGTGTACGTGCATGTTAATAATATGTCCATCTCAACTAATACGGGGAAAAAAGGCTGAATGTTGCCATTTTGTTTGTTTTTAAGTTGATTGTGGAATGTCTTCCTGAGGGCCATATGTAGTGACATGGACAGGACACAGAGAGGACCTGTGCTACACACACACCACATGGTTGGGAAAAAGACAAGAGGGGCTGGTCTGTCCTGGTCTGGGCTCAACGTGGGTGTTTGGCTGTCTACTGGTCACATAACATTTCCCTCATGGCTCCTGCTGAAGTGATTCAGACCAGAGAGATGGAGAGTGGGAGGGAGATAGAGGGAGAGGGAGTGAGAGAGGGAGATAGGGAGAGAGAGAGAGAGAGGAGAGGGATTGGTGGGGTACGTAAGAAAAACAGACTTCGGAAGGAGAGAGAAAAGACAAGGAAGTGTCTGATCTGATCAGTTGGCTGTTGTGTTTTCAGAGCTCAGCACGGAGGAAGAAGAAGAGGAGGGAGATGATGAAGAGGGCAGCACTGATGAGTTCTCCGACAGTATTGAAGACGATGAGGATAAACTGACTGCCAAAAGTCTGGCCTCCACTAAGGTACATGTGGTTCTTTACCTTTAAATCTTAAAGGGATACTAGATTCTACACCAGTCTTGTGCCTCTCATCCCCTTATACAGTCATTGCTTTCATTATAGCTAATGTTGACAATCTTCTACAGATGTAGGATCTTAATTTGAGCCTGATGCTACAGCAGAAAATAATCCTACAACAACAGGAAATGTAAATTATTATGTTGGTTGTGATTGGTGGACATTTCTGTAGGGGTTGCTACATTTTTCGTTTACCAGGTAGTATAATGTTTCTCCCTACTAAACAACTATAATGAGGTAGTATAGTGTTTCTGCCCACTAAACAACTATAATGAGGTAGTATAACGTTTCTCCCTACTAAACAACTATAATGAGGTAGTATAGTGTTTCTACCTACTGAACAACTGTAATGAGGTAGTATAGTGTGTGTGTGTGTGTGTGTGTGTGTGTGTGTGTGTGTGTGTGTGTGTGTGTGTGTGTGTGTGTGTGTGTGTGTGTGTGTGTGTGTGTGTGTGTGTGTGTGTGTGTGTGTGTGTGTGTGTGTCTGTGCGTGTGAGTGTGTGTCTGTGCGTGCGTGCGTGTGTGCGTGCGTGCGTGCGTGTGTGCATGTGTCTGTGCATGTGTTCATTTGTGTCTATATGTGTGTGTGCGTCTATGTCCATATCCCCAGCACAGAGTGCTCTAGGTCTGTTATGGAAAAACTCTTCTGTTTGTTATACTGACAGTCACATTCCAGTTGCACCTTTCTGGCTGACCAGTGTGTGTGTGAGTGTGTGTGTGCTGCGTGCATGTATCTGTGTGTATGTGTGTGTGTGTGTGTGTGTGAGTGTGTCAAAGTGAAAATTACAAACTTCAGAAGACCTTTTAAACCTCAAATACGCTTCTGCATTGCAAGAAACTTCTTCTGCACCAGAGTGATCAAATTAAGATCCTAATCTGTAGCCTGGGTACCAGACTGTTTCTGTATTCAACAACGCTGCATTGTTCCCTTGCCAAATGAGACCATAAAAAAGCTGTTGGCTTAAGCAGACACAGACCTGTACCCAGACTAACAATGTTAGAGTTGTTTTAACTTATCATTTTCATGTTATGTTGTATTTAAACAAATAATGTAACTGTAGTTATGTTCTTAGGCTTGACCAATTATTATTGACTAATTATGTACACTAATTTCCCCTCTCTCTTATTACCTGTCTTCCCCTCTCTCTTATTACCTGTCTTCCCCTCTCTTATTACCTGTCTTCCCCTCTCTCTTATTACCTGTCTTCCCTTCTCTCTTATTACCTGTCTTCCCCTCTCTCTTATTACCTGTCTTCCCCTCTCTCTTATTACCTGTCTTCCCCTCTCTCTTATTACCTGTCTTCCTCTCTCTCTTATTACCTGTCTTCCACTCTCTCTTATTACCTGTCTTCCTATCTCTCTTATTACCTGTCTTGCCCTCTCTTATTACCTGTCTTCCCCTCTCTCTTATTACCTGTCTTCCCCTCTCTCTTATTACCTGTCTTCCTCTCTCTCTTATTACCTGTCTTCCCCTCTCTCGTATTACCTGTCTTCCCCTCTCTCTTATTACCTGTCTTCCTCTCTCTCTTATTACCTGTCTTCCCCTCTCTCATATTACCGGTCTTCCCCTCTCTCTTGTTACCGGTCTTCCCCTCTCTCTTATTACCTGTCTTCCCCTCTCTCTTATTACCTGTCTTCCCCTCTCTCTTATTACCTGTCTTCCCCTCTCTCTTATTACCTGTCTTCCCCTCTCTTCCCCTCTCTTATTACCTGTCTTCAACTCTCTCATATACCTGTCTTCCCCTCTCTCTTATTACCTGTCTTCCCCTCTCTCATTACCTGTCTTCCCCTCTCTCTTATTACCTGTCTTCCCCTCTCTCGTATTACCTGTCTTCCCCTCTCTCTTATTACCTGTCTTCCTCTCTCTCTTATTACCTGTCTTCCCCTCTCTCATATTACCGGTCTTCCCCTCTCTCTTGTTACCGGTCTTCCCCTCTCTCTTATTACCTGTCTTCCCCTCTCTCTTATTACCTGTCTTCCCCTCTCTCTTATTACCTGTCTTCCCCTCTCTCTTATTACCTGTCTTCCCCTCTCTTCCCCTCTCTTATTACCTGTCTTCAACTCTCTCATATACCTGTCTTCCCCTCTCTCTTATTACCTGTCTTCCCCTCTCTCATTACCTGTCTTCCCCTCTCTCTTATTACCTGTCTTCCCCTCTCTCTTATTACCTGTCTTCCCCTCTCTCTTATTACCTGTCTTCCCTTCTCTCTTATTACCTGTCTTCCCTTCTCTCTTATTACCTGTCTTCCCTTCTCTCTTATTACCTGTCTTCCCCTCTCTTCCCCTCTCTTATTACCTGTCTTCCCCTCTCTCTTATTACCTGTCTTCCCTTCTCTCTTATTACCTGTCTTCCCTTCTCTCTTATTACCTGTCTTCCCTTCTCTCTTATTACCTGTCTTCCCCTCTCTCTTTTACCCTTCTCTTCTCCTTTATTTTGTGTCCAGAACTCGGTGGTGGCCTGTGGGCAGGGGGTGCTGTCTGGAGGACCTTTGAGCGGAGCACTGTCCCAGGGGGCAGAGGGGCAGGGACAGCAGCTGGCTGAACAGAAGAGGGCACTAGAAGAAGAAGTGGAGGAGATGAGAACACAGCTGGAGACAACCGGCTGCTCCTCCCTAGCCCAGATGAGGTATGTACCTACACAGTACCGAACTTACCTACTTATCTCAGTGTCTCCCATCTACCTACAAGAAGCACAGTCAAAGGCTCACAGTCTGATTGTCATTGCAGCCATTGTTGTTATTGTGGTGGTTGTTGTTGTGGTTGTTGATGTGGTTGTTAATCAGGAATCCTCTGGTGTCTATTTCTTGCAGGAGAACACTGCAGAAGCTACAACAAGATAATGAAGCCCTGAAAGATAGCCAAGGGGGATTACCGGGTCTAGGAACTCTGGAGGATCCAACAGACATTTGCCAAGGATGGGGACAGGAGGAGGAGGAGGAGGAGGCACAATCAACAGTGGTACCCACCCAGGGCAACCATGGCCCCCCAGCAGTGAGGATGAGAGAGGGGAGGGGGAACAGACAGTATACCAGACCTCACTCCCTAGACCTGGGGACTCTCCTCTCCCATCACCAGCCAGACCAAACAGAAAAGGTACACATACACTCCTCTACCCTAAACCAGTCTATGCCAGAATAGTGTAAACCGCTCTTCTCTTTCTCTCTTCCCTTACTCTCTATCTCTCCCTCCCTCTTTCTCTGTCTATTTTTCTCCCCCTCTCTCCTCATATCTCTGTGTTGGTATAGCTAGAGCAGTCTATGTAGGGCTGATAGTTTATATAAGCATCATGACTGCCTCTGGGCAGCTGCTGCTCCTGGGTTTCAGGCCAAAGAGACCAGAGGAAAGCAGTGTTCTGTGTTGCTGCTGCATGTGCTTTCGGAAATAGAATGCAGGACATATTCACACTTCTTCTACTCTACATGTCAATGTTTTTTTTCCCATAATGACAAGAAAGGTGTCCGATCTCCGTTTGCTGCCTCCTTTATTTTAGCTTGTGATATAACAACAGTTGGACCATAATGGTCTTTCCTAGTCATGTAAAAGTGAATGAGACTTTTTCCCCCCTTTTTTAACACCACTGTTCTGTCTTGTGCCCTATAGGAGGCTGAATCTGATGATGTCACCGGCGATGTGGGCGGGTTCTGGCAGCATATGGATGCGGGTCTCCGTGAGCAGGCGGCGCATCTGCGTTCTGATTTGGCGCTGAGCAGACAGGAGAGCAGAGAGCTGCAGGAGAGACTCATGGTGTCTGAGGCCACAGTACATGCACAGGCTGAACAACTCAAAGACTACAGGGAACTACTCAGTGAGTCCTCTTGCATATGCTGAAAACATAAATACACACACACATACATATACACAGAACACACACACACAAAGAGATGCACAGAACACACAGATACACAGAACACACACAGATACACAGAACACACAGAGATATGTTTATCGAATCAACTAACTATGTTTAATTGTTACCAGATTAAATTAATCATGTAACAATGAACTCATTAGGAATTTGGGGCACCACGAGAGAAGTTGTTTATAGAGTTACCATCTCCACCGCCCGTTTGGGTAAGAAATGTAATGTATTTACATGCAGATGTCTTTGTTCGTCGTCTCTCTGTTGAAAACAATCAGTCCTTCTATGGGAAGGGCTCAATGGGTGTAAGGCTCTGGTTGTCCACCAGAGGTCACAATGTCCTTCGTAGTTGTCTTCAGATCTTCAGATGCACCAATGGTGGTCTGATATGGGATTTACTTCCTTCCCGCCTCATGTCTTTAGTGAAAGTTCTAGGGCCACTTTTACATGCCCAGCTGCAGACTGGCAATGTTAAGGTCTATTCTTTATCTTCTTCACCTTGTGTGGAGATTCAAAGGTCTAGCCATTTTCAGCTACATGTTTTCTGGTCTTAGAGTTTCAACCATTTGTAACGTTTAGCTCACGCTTCACGTTTGCTGGTCTGGTATGTTAATTCTTAGCGAGTTCTTTTTAAGCACTCTGGTCAAATAGGGCGGTTCCATCACACTGACATGCTCTTCTGACCTCATTCAGGGCGTGGCTTAGTTAATGTGCAAAAGGACATGAAAACTAGGATCTCGTTAGAAAACTAAAACCACATTAATATCTTAAGAAAAATAGTCTCATCGTTCTTCATATTGTATTAACATCATATTGGATGAAAACTTGAAAGTTAGAATGTGTTTCCTTCCTAAGTTACAGTATTTGGTTCATACAGTTTTTAATAACATCACAAAATGAAAAGCAATATGACATTATTATTCTTTAGATCCCCACTGACCATTCTTAACATTCCTATCTTAGAAATATTGTGCCAAAGTTCACTCTTTGGACGTTAGAGTTTTTGTGCGGGCAACAGTCTCTCTAGAGACAAAGGCATTCCTTTGGTTGATACTAAAGAGCAGGAAAGGGTTCTCTGCTGCATAATATTTATGATTGGCACCCCCCGTCTCCCCGTCTCCCTCGTCTCCTCTCTGTGGGAGAGGGGGGTCTGGCTATCTGTCAGCCATTTGCCAAGCTGATCTAAGGCCTTGGTTCCTCGACCAGGAGAGTCATGACTTACAGATACACAGAACACACATTCAGATACACAGAGAACACATACAGATACACAGAACACACATTCAGATACACAGAACACACATTCAGATACACAGAGAACACATTCAGATACAAAGAGAACACATACAGATACACAGAACACACATACAGATACACAGAACACACATACAGATACACAGAACACACATACAGATACACAGAACACACATACATATACACAGAGAACACATTCAGATACACAGAACACACACACACAGATACACAGAACACACACACACAGATACACAGAACACACACACACAGATACACAGAACACACACACACAGATACACAGAACACACATACACACAGATACACAGAACACACACACACAGATACACAGAACACACACACACACACCAGTGATGATGCAATCTTTTCTTCCTGAAACTCTGTGAAGATGTCAAAGATCGTGAAGTACTGAACTGGTCTGTGTAAAATATACCTAAGTTCCCCCAGAGAAAAGAACCCACACACATACAGTGGCATATACATATTTAAATACAGTATAACTGATTAACTTAAATGAATCACTCAATAATTTCACTCAGTAATTTATTCAATGGTTGTAACGGTTCTCTCTCTCTGTCTTTCTCAGCAGAGACAACAGTTGAGCAGGACAGTAAGCAGGTCCAGGTGGACCTACAGGACCTGGGCTATGAGACCTGTGGCCGTAGTGAGAACGAGGCAGACAGAGAGGCCAGCAGCCCAGGT
Source organism: Oncorhynchus clarkii lewisi (assembly GCF_045791955.1). Lineage (NCBI taxonomy): Eukaryota > Metazoa > Chordata > Actinopteri > Salmoniformes > Salmonidae > Oncorhynchus > Oncorhynchus clarkii. Next base: position 37,330,936 of record NC_092174.1, read on the forward strand.
AACTTAGCTGTGCCTTTCCCTGTCTCCCGTCTTTTCTCTCACTCCTATCTTACCTATCGCCTCTCTCCCGTTACACCTCTCTGACAGTGTCACCTCTCACTGCTTCTATTTCAGTTTGTCACTTGAGACATCTACTGTACCTAACATCTCACAATACAGTACCTGCATCACTTCTCATTCCCACCTCTCCTGTCACTTTACCTTACCCGTGTCCGGTGTGCTGATCTATACACCCTAGAGTTTGATGATCTGGAGATGTGTACGTCACTGAGCCACCGGCAGGACTACGAGAGTGCCGGAGTTTGGTTCCATGGCGATGGGAGTGTGGGCGGAGCTTTTGATGAAGGCGACGAGCCAGGGGCAGGATCCTTACAGCAATTGGTCCTGGACCTGCGTTCTCAGCTGATCCGCTGCCACAAGGTGATTCGTGGGTTGCAGCTACGTGTGCGTTCACTATCCACCACCAGTGACTACGCATCCAGTCTGGAACGCACCCCACGCAAGGTACTTCATATACATACAGGGTTGGGTAGGTTACTTTCTAAATGTAATCTGTTACAGGTACTAGTTACCTGTCCAAAATTGGAATCAGTTACATAACTTTTGTATTACCCAACTCAGTAACGTAATCTGATTACATTTCATTACTTTTGGATTACTTTCCCCTTAAGAGGCATTAGAAGACAACAAAAATGTATGTTACCAATTGAACGACATCTATTGCAGGACAAATCAATGTTAAAGTTTACGTAGCTGGCCATATATAGATAAAAAATATATACTTTGTAGGTTGGTTATGTAGGCTTCTTCTAACCCATCGCTTTCTACTACATATAATATAATATGATTAAATGATTTATTTACATTAAAAACCAGTCTATCAGAATTCCAGTCATTACCATAAAGGTTTTACCCCTTGATCTTCAAGAGTAGGACTTGGAAATATGGAAGTATAGATTAGCCAAATTGTTTTACCTGAGCAGGACCTCAAAACTAAGGATTTATTAGCCAGCGATACTCTGTTGTTTATGATTTTGTTCTCATGGAGGACTGATTATTGGGCTCATTGATTCAAGTTGAAAAATAAATGCTGCACTCATGGAATGGCAAGCTTTGTGGCGCAGTGGTTAAGGGCGCTGTACTGCAGCGCCAGCTGTGCCATCAGAGTCCTGGGTTCGCGCCCAGGCTCTGTCGTAACCGGCCGCGACCGGGAGGTCCGTGGGGCGATGCACAATTGGCCTAGCGTCGCCCGGGTTAGGGAGGGCTTGGTCGGTAGGGGTGTCCTTGTCTCATCGCGCACCAGCGACTCCTGTGGCGGGCTGGGCGCAGTGTACGCTAGCCAAGGTGGCCAGGTGCACGGTGTTTCCTCCGGCGCATTGGTGCGGCTGGCTTCCGGGTTGGATGTGCGCTGTGTTAAAGAAGCAGCGGCTTGGTTGGTTGTGTATCGGAGGACGTACGGGAGTTGTAGCGATGAGACAAGATAGTAGCTACTACAACAATTGGATACTACGAAATTGGGGAGAAAAAGGGGTAAAATTCAAAAAAAAATGTAAAGGAATGGCAAGCTTTGAGCACTACTGAATAAGTGCTATTTACATGTGAAAAATGAATGCCATATGCTGCATTTGCTATAGGCCTATTGTTTACCTTTTAGTTGGTGACACTTTGATATATTCATAATATGCAGCTGTTTAAAGGGAAAATCCACAGATGAAACAATAACAAAATCATCGCCCCGCCTCTATTTTGGTAAAAAGCTGAGGGATGGGCCTGGAGAAATGTAACCATAATATAAAAAACATTGTTTTAGCGACATTATGAGGCTATACAGTGTTTGTTTACATTTACAATGTTTACAAACATTGAAATAAAACATGGTTATATTTTGGGTTATCATGGAGTGTGACAGTTGATCTAAGCTCATGAGGGATTTCTAAGTTATATTCTTCAAGAATCAATGGCTATATATATATATATATATATATATATATATATATATATATATATATAATTTATAATTTATAAGTCTGAAAATGGATGCAGCAACTACAGATTGCCCCTTTAAGTCTATCAAAAGTGTGCAAGTTTGAGCATGTGTCCATTAGGCCTATGGACTTTCTTTTTAATCAGCATGAATTAGATTGAGCAATAAAAGCCCCACTTTTAAATTGTATGTATTATTTTATTCATGATTGATAGGCAGCTTAAACTTCTTGATTTATTGTCATGCCCTGACCTTAGAGATCCTTTTTATTCTCTATGTTTGGGTACATCAGGGTGTGACTCAGGTGGAAAAGTCTATGTTTTCTATTTGTTTGTTTTTGGCCGTGTGTGGTTCCAAATCAGAGGCAGCTGTCTATCTTTGTCTCTGATTGGGGATCACACATAAGTTGTCATTTTCCTTTTGGGTTTTGTGGGATCTTGTTTTCTGTTTAGTGTCTGTACCTGACAGAACTGTGCGCTTTCCTTTTTAACTTTGGTTATTTATGTTTGAGTGTTTTTTGAAAATAAAATATCATGAACACTTTGGTCCACTCCTTTCGACGAGAGCCGTTACAATTATTGGATTCAAATACACAATTAGATTTGTGAACAGCCATCCACAACAACCACAATCCGTAGGGTGCAAATAGCTAAATGAGAAAGCAGCAGTGTGATTCACATCAATGTGCTATGTAGATATCATTAATAAGTGATATCCGTATCGCCGTAGACTACACCACTGCTGTCATCCTTACCTCCAAGCGTTTATTCAAGTTGGATCATTTTTGGATGCCGACAGCAGTCGCACCATTGGAAGACATTGCTTGGACTGTAGCCTACAAAAGCCTATTCCTGCTCTTTTCCCGCAATCAATCAAACACATCTGGTGTGTCATCATAGTGATCTCTGACTTGTGGTCAGACTCGCTCAGGTGGAACAAATTTACACTTGCGCCTTTTTTTCAATGCTGATTTGAATGTCATTGAGAAAAGTGTCAAAGATGTTTTTTCTCGCAAACACCCATTATAAATTTAGAAGTAATCCTTCTAAGTAATCATCTAGTTTTTCAAAGTATCTGTAATCTAATTACAATATTTTTGCCTGTAATGTAACGGATTACAGTTACCTTTTTTGTAATCCCTTACATGTAATCTGTTACTCCCCAACCCTGTATACATACAAGGTCTGATTGATTGATAATTCATTGATCAGTTGATTGATCAATACATTGACTGATGACTTTAGTGTCTTATGCGCTTGTTGGATTATGTGCTGCTAATACATTTTCCCTGACTATTTACTGTCTTTTGCCTCCTCTCTCCTGTCCATCAGGTGAATTGGGCATTTGAGGCGTCCCCGGCCCTCAGCGGTGTAGAAGACGATGAGGGCTGGATGTCCGACAGCCTGGGGCCTCGCATGGAACCCAAGCCCAGCCGAGAGCTGCGAGAGCTGGTGTCCCGAGTAGCCTCACTGGAGGCCCAACTCAAGAGCTCCAGGCTGGAGGGGAAAGGAGGGGTGGTGGAGGAGGGGAAGTGTGCTACCTGGCCCGGGTGAGTGGAGAGAGAGAGGAAATGAAGGAAGGAAATAATTATGATAATGAATATGGTGATGACTGATAACAATGATAACAACTATGATGATGACTGATAACAATGATAATGACTATGATTATGATTGATAACAATGATAATGACTCCCATGGGGACTGATAACAGTGGTAATGACTATGATGATGTCCGATAACAACGATGATGATGATGTTTTTTTAAATGTATTTTTATGTCCTGACCCCTCCCCTTCCTCCATCTATGGACAGGAAGTACAACACCCTGATCCAGGCTCAGGCCAGGGAGCTGTCCCACCTGCGTCAGAGGATGAGGGAGGGCCGTGGTGTCTGTCACATACTCACACAACACCTGGGAGACACCACCAAGGTCTGACACTCTGACAATCTCTCCAAAGATTAGGACATTATCCACCACTTTTTGACAGTGATTGAATCAAATGTATTTCATCGATTTTAAAATGTTTTATTGAACTATCAGCTAAATGTAATTGATTGGCCAGGGCTTTGAGGAGCTGCTGCGTGCCAACGACATTGACTACTACATGGGACAGAGCTTCAGAGAGCAGCTGGCACAGAGCACTGCCCTGGCACAACGAATGGGCACCAAGATCAGTGGACGTGAGTGTGGAGAACACACACACACCAACGTATGCACAGACACACACATATGCACACACACACACAGACAGACAGACTCACACACACACACATATTCCCTGATCTTCTTTCCTTGTATCTCGCTCTCTGTCCTCCCTTTCCTCTCCACTACCCGTTCTTCTCTCTCCTCAGGTGACCGTGCTGAGCTACATGATGATAAGATGGGCCATGAGCTGCTTGCTTTGCGGTGGGTTTTATGTCCAAATGATGTGTAACCATCTGAAAAAAGTGTTTCCCTTATGTGTGTGTTTTGTGTGTGTGTGTTTTGGTTTTAGTATCCTTGTGGGGATCAGAAGTCCAGGGGACCAGAAGTCCAGGGAACCAGGATAGTATAACAAGGAAAAGTGGGCTTTTAAGGCTTAGGGGTTAGGTTTAGGGTTATGGTTAGAATTAGGGTTAGGAGTTATGGTTAGGTCTAAGGTTTGGGGTTAAAGTTAGGGTAAAGGTTAAGGTTAGGGATGAAACACACCAATAATCTCACTGCCAATAGACTGCTGATAGGTACTTATCACAGTGGGAGGCCTGTGAACAAAAGTGTGCTAGGACAAAAGTGGTACCTGCTGCATGCTGACCCAGTAGCGACGAACCTACCGATTTTACTTATAGAACCGCAATGCTCGTCAGTGGCCAACAACTTGAACTTGAGCCAATCAGAGAGCACGACCCCCCACATGGGGAAGCCAACAAAAGTAATATGAAAAAGAGAGCATTTTCTCTGTACATCCACAGATCAAATCAAATCAAAGGTTATTTGTCATGACTATGGTGGTCTGCTTGCCGAATACAACAGGTGTAGACCTTACAGTGAAATGCTTACATACAGGCTCTAACTAATGGTGCGGGGAAAAAAGGTGTGTGTGTGTGTGTGTGTGTGTGTGTGTGTGTGTGTGTGTGTGTTAGGTGACCTACAGTGCACTCTCTCCTGTTGTGCCTCTGCCAGGGGTAGAGGTCAACAGTCAGAGCCTCTGCCAGGGATAGAGGTCAACAGTCAGAGCCTCTGCCAGGGGTATGGTGTCAACAGTCAGAGCCTCTGCCAGGGGTATGGGGTCAACAGTCAGAACCTCTGCCAGGGGTATGGGGTCAACAGTCGGAACCTCTGCCAGGGGTATGGGGTCAACAGTCGGAGCCTCTGCCAGGGGTATGGGGTCAACAGTCAGAACCTCTGCCAGGGGTAGAGATCAACAGTCAGAGCCCCTGCCAGGGATAGAGGTCAACAGTCAGAGCCTCTGCCAGGGATAGAGGTCAACAGTCAGAGCCTCTGGCAGGGGTAGAGGTCAACAGTCAGAGCCTCTGGCAGGGGTAGAGGTCAACAGTCAGAGCCTCTGGCAGGGGTAGAGGTCAACAGTCAGAGCATCTGCCAGGGATAGAGGTCAACAGTCAGAGCATCTGCCAGGGATAGAGGTCAACAGTCAGAGCCTCTGGCAGGGATAGAGATCAATAGTCAAAGCCTCTGCCAGCGGTAGAGGTCATAATTAAATCAAATTGTATTTGCCACATAAACATGGTTAGCAGATGTTAATGGTCACATACACATGGTTAGCAGATGTTAATGTGAGTATAGTGAAATGCTTGTGCTTCTAGTTCCAACAGTGCAGTAATCTCTAACAAGTAATGTAACAATTCCCCAACAACTACCTAATACACACAAATCTAAAGGGGTGAATGAGAATATGTACATATAACTATGGATGAGCGATGGTTGAGCGGCACAGGCAAGGTGCAGTAGATGGTATAAAATACATTATATACATATTATATGAGTAATGTAAGATATGTAAACATATTAAAGGGGCATTATTTAAAGTGCATTGTTTAAAGTGACTAGTGATCCATTTGTTAAAGTGGCCAGTGATTGGGTCTCCATATAGGCAGCAGCCTCTCTGAGTTAGTGATGGCTGTTTAGCAGTCTGGTGGCCTTGAGATAGAAGCTGTTTTTCAGTCTCTCGGTCCCGGCTTTGATGCACCTGTACTGACCTCGCCTTCTGGATGATAACGTGGTAAACAGGCACTGGCTCGGGTGGTTGTTGTCTTTGATGATATTTTTGGCCTTCCTGTGACATCGGGTGCTGTAAGTGCCATGGAGGGCAGGTAGTTTTCCCCCGGTGATGCATTGTGCAGACCGCACCACCCTCTGGAGAGCTTTGCGGTTGAGTTGCCGTACCAGGCTGTGATACAGCCCGACAGGATGCTCTCGATTGTGGATCTGTAAAAGTTAGTCAGGGTTTTGGCGGACAAGCACTGTTGCGCCTTCTTCAACACACTGTCTGTGTGGGTGGACCATGAAGTTTGTTGTTGATGTGCACGCTGAGGAACTTAAAACTTTTCACTTTCTCCACTGCTGTCTCTTCGATGTGGATAGGCAGGTGCTCCCTCTGCTATTTCCTGAAGTCCACGATCATCTCCTTTGTTTTGTTGATGTTGAGTGACAGGTTGTTTTCCTGACACCACACTCCAAGTGCCCTCACCTCCTCCCTGTAGGCTGTCTCGTCAGAGCCTCTGGCAGGGGTAGAGGTCAACAGGCAGAGCCTCTGCCAGACACATGCTCAGTCATTACAAGTCACATGCTCTCTTGAATAATCTTGTTTTTTTATGTTTGTCTTCAGAGGACAAACGTAACTTTGTTTTACATTTGAGTTTTTACAGTGAATTTGTTACATATGCATTTTACATACATTTATCACGTGAATAATCTTATTACGTTATAGGAACATGGGGGTTTCCTCTGTTTTCCCATGGTTCACTTCCATGGGTTGTGGGTTTTAAATCAATTAATTTAGTGCTCTAGATACAGACGTGCATAGAGATTCTGTTTGATCCCAGAAGTCCCATTGTTGATCCCAGAAGGCACATTGTTGATCGCAGAAGTCACATTGTTGGTCCCAGAAGTCACATTGTTGTTCCCAGAAGTCACATTGTTGATCCCAGAAATCACATTGTTAATCCCAGAAGTCCCATTGTTGATCCCAGAAGTCCCATTGTTGATCCCAGAAGTCCCATTGTTGATCCCAGAAGTCCCATTGTTGATCCCAGAAGTCCCATTGTTGATCCCAGAAGTCCCATTGTTGATCCCAGAAGTCCCATTGTTGATCCCAGAAGCCCCATTGTTGATCCCAGAAGTCCCATTGTTGATCCCAGAAGTCACATTGTTGATCCCAGAAGTCCCATTGTTGATCCCAGAAGTCCCATTGTTGATCCCAGATATTAGAAGACTCCCAGTAGACTTTACCCAGAAGGATTCACCCACCGGCTGTGTGTCTAAAAGCTCACCCAAGGTTAGCTGATGAAGCTGTCAAGGAGCACAAAGAAGATTGACTGCTAATCTAATCTAATCCCAGGCTGTAGAGTGGACCTGGGTGAACCACAGGTGTCACGCAGGCCCTCCTTAAGAGGCTCAGTGAGACTGCGTTAGACACACACACACACCCTGCCTCGGTTCTCCCTCCCCTCCATTCTGGATGTGGCTCGGTAAGCCATTCTCTCAGAGAGAGTAAAGAGAAGACAAGAAAGGAAAAGACTCTAATAAGGAAAACACCCTTGGATCTTATGCAATATTTGACCTGATTTGGGAAAGGTCGATTTCTATGAATATTTCCAGGACTAATCAGAATATTTCCAGGACTAATCAGAATATTTATAGGACTAATCAGAATATTTTCAGGACTATTTCTAGGACTGTTTATATACTTTTTTTTATAACCAATTGGGCTATTTCTAGGACTATTTCTAGGACTATTTCTAGGACTAATATGACTATTTCAGGACTATTTATATGACTTTCTAGGACTAATCAGACTATTTTTAAGACTAATTGGACTATTTGACTGTCAGATCTATGGCTCCACTATGGAAGTCCATGCTTTCTAAGAGCAGTCCCCTGTACAGGGACTCTCTGTGGTCTTTCTCTGTGTGTGGGGATCGCGCTGGGAGAGAGCCTGCCCTCCTATGGAAACAGATGGAAAGAGAGCGGGAGTTCCTACAGAGGAAACTGGCAATGTAAGGGGGATGCAATAGGCAAGATCATGGTCATACAACTTGATTGCGGTATTTGAGCTCTGTGGTGGATCTTAGATCATGGTCATATAACTTGATTGTGGTATTTGAGCTCTGTGGTGGATCTTAGTGACTTTCACTTGTTTGCAGCCTTTCTGGTGGCCTATGTCTGTGTGTGATTGTGTCTGTCTATAAGTGTACACTACCGTTCAAAAGTTTGGGTTCACTTAGAAATGTACTTGTTTTTGAAAGAAAAGCTTTTTTTTTTGTCCATTAAAATAGCATAAAATTGATCAGAAATACAGTGTAGACATTGTTAATGACTATTGTAGCTGGAAACGGCTGCTTTTTTATGGAATATGTGCACAGAGGCCCATTCATTTATTTTACCTTTATTTAACTAGGCAAGTCAGTTAAGAACAAATTCTTATTTTCAATGATGGCCTAGGAACAGTGGGTTAGCTGCCATGTTCAGGGGCAGAACGACAGATTTTGACCTTGTCAGCTCGGGGATTCAATCTTGCAACCTTCCGGTTACTAGTCCAACACTCGCCTATTATCAGCAACCATCACTCCTGTGTTCCAATGGCACGTTGTGTTAGCTAATCCAAGTTAATCCTGATTAAAGAAGCAATACAACTGGCATTTTGACATGCTGAGTATCTGGAGCATCAGCACTCCTCTTTCTATTCTGGTTAGCGCCAGTTTGCGCTGTTCTGTTAAGGGAGTAGTACACAGCGTTATACGAGATCTTCAGTTTCTTGGCAATTTCTCGCATGGAATAGACTTAATTTCTCAGAACAAGAATAGACTGACGAGTTTCAGAAGAAAGTACTTTGCTTCTGGCCATTTTGAGCCTGTAATCGAACCCACAAATGCTGATGCTCCAGATACTCAACTAGTCTAAAGAAGGCCAGTTTTACTGCTTCTTTAATCAGGACAACAGTTTTCAGCTGTGCTAACATAATTGAAAAAGGGTTTTCTAGTGATTAATTAGCCTTTTAAAATTATACACTTGGATTAGTTAACACAACTTGCCATTGGAACACAGGAGTGATGGTTGCTGATAATGGGCCTCTTAAAGTCTATGTAGACATTCCACAAAACATCAGCCGTTTCCAGCTACAATAGTCATTTACAACATTAACAATATCTACACTGTATTTCTGATTAATTTGATGTTATTTTAATGGACAAAAAATTTGCATTCAAAAACAAGGACATTTCTAAGTGACCCCAAACTTTTGAACAGTAGTGTACATCTTGTTGAAAATGAGTAAAGATCTGGATGAGATAAACAATCTCTCTTTCTCTCTCTAGGCTGAGTAAGGAGCTCCAGCAGAAGGATAAGATAATCGAGTCGCTCCACACCAAACTCCAGCAGCGTCCTGACACCCCCTCCAGCAGCCATGCCCTCTCAGAGACCACCGACCAATCAGACAGAACCTCCTTTGTGTCAGACGAGTGCCGGACCAATGAGGACCTGGAGCTGTGCTCAGATGTGGATGCTGGCAACGAATACGCTCAAGAAGTGAAGGGACAGGGGGCGGGACATGGCCCAGGAAGCACAGGTATAGTAGCCGTTTAAAACATGTGCTATTCATAAACACATACCTTACACCTGTCTCTCCCTCCATCCTTTTTCCAACCTCCTGTCACCCTTTTCTCCACTCTTTTTTCAGACGTCCACCCCTCCCTCCCTCAATCCTCTCTTAAGTCCTCCAGCAGCTGTCCCAACATGCTATACTCCACTCCCGTGGAGTCAGCCAGTCAGACTGGTCCTGTGTCTTGCTCCCTACCCACCTCCCAGTCCCTCCCCAGGCTTTACCCTAGACATGACCTCTGGGGTCAACATATGACCTTTGACCCCGCGACCAGGACCTTCCCTATGGAAGCGGTGCAACCGCAGCTGGATACCCTGCACAGACAGATGACTATGAATAAGAGTGAGCAGAGTTAGGGTCAGCATGCAAGGGTGTGGTGTTCTTAGTTTATGAGGGACAACCTTGGTGGATTGAGTAACATAATGGAATAGAATCGGTGATCTGCACCACGTATTGTTTTGACACTGACAGGGACAACATTGGCTAGATAGAGGAGTGGATGAAGTTAGGGCTAATATAGCATGCCTGCAGTGGATCAGGATGGGACAGTATATATTGTAATGACTTGGTGTGGATGTGACAATGTTGGGGTTGAGAGATCCTAGACTAGTATCAATGTTGGGGTTGAGAGATCCTAGACTAGTATCAATGTTGGGATTGAGAAATCCTTGTGTTCGATGATACAGCACCTGCATTTGGTCCAGATAGTTTAATGATACAGCACCTGCTTCTGGTCCAGATATGCTGTAATACCCTCTAACAAGAATGCTTTCTCTTTTACATCACCTGAGTGTGGCTCCTTAATACAGACTACTTCTCTGTTCTGTTACAGGTTTTGTGGTTCCTCACGCCAAGGCCCGGACGACCGCCCCACCAACCGCTCATCACCAGCCTGACCATTCCACTTACAGACAGATTACCCACCATGCCTTTTACCCACACCAGCTAGGCGGCCGACCCGCAGGCCCCGCCCTGAAGGCAGACGCAGATCTGGTGGAGAGTGGTGCATTGTGGGATATGGAGAACATGGTTCAGCCAATCAGGGTTGGGTCATCAGGATACTATTCAGGAAACAGCTTTACTGGTAAGACCCAGAGCCTTCTATTACAATAAAGGGCTCTCGTAAGTCCCTCCACCTTTTTTCATCGCTAGCATGGTTTGCACTATCTAGACTAAATACCAACATCAATCATTTTTCAACTATTTTTCATATATAACCTGCAAATACACAGCAGTGCTAACATAAACTTGACCAATGTTCTGTCCCGTGTTCCCCAAGGTGTGGACGTGATCAAGGAGCACCTGAGGGAGGTGCAGTGTCTGCGTCAGCACCTGGAGGAGTCCATCAGGACCAATGAGAGGCTCAGACAGCAGCTGGAGGAACGCCTTTCCACCACCGGCCATGACGGCGCAGCTCCCACCAACATCTACATCCAGAGCCTGGACTCTGTCTGCCAGCTGTCCAATGAGATCAGAGTCCTGAAAGAGGAGAACCTGGCTCTCCAGGCACGCCTGCAGGCCAGCTCAGGTACTGTACCTCACCAGTCCACCCTACTGTCAACATTAAACCAAATGATTCATATTTTGTCTACAGAGGGCTTGCAGTTGCATCACAAATCACCTAGCAACCCCACCTTGCACCATGTTGGAAGACCAAAGTTAGTATGTGGGATGCCTCCAATCGACCACATGGCTGGCTGCATTCTGCTACCACCGGAAACTTTGGGAAGATTGCCCATTATTTATTTTCTCTAAGCACCCAGAAGACGAGGGCGTGGGAGAACCTATTCAAGTATGTAAATATATTTTGAAAATTATCAATTATTAGCTAGCTTACTACAGAAACTGAGTGTGCAGGCTAACTCAAATGAGCTGTTAACGTAATGTTTGCTACCATAGTTAGAATACTTTACATACTGTATAGCTAGCTAAGGGAATTAAATATCACCAGCTTGCTAACTTCATATTAGATAGTTAGCTAGCTATCTTCATGTATTTATTATTGTAACTAAATCCATTTGTAGCTACAGTAGGTAGGTAGCTAGCTAACAACGATGGAAAAGGGAGAAAGGATTAGCTAGCAGTTCCGGCTGTCAGAGAAGGGAGAGTAGGCTACTCTAGATAGGCCAGGTACCTTTGTGGGAAGACATTATGAAAATATTATCCAGTTCCAGTCCCTAGTGAGACAAACTGAGGACAGAGAGAGATAGCAACACAATATTCAGGGCTGTCTAATTTTAATATAATGCAACCTGTTTCTTTGTGATGTTTTCTGTCCTCAGATAGAGTGCCATGAAACACTGTCTACAGATGAAAAGGTCCCAATGATTGTCCCAAGAGAAAAAGGGTGCATCCTTGTATACCAAGGATTATATGTGTACCTATGTTGGCACATTTTGTGAACAGAAATACAGTTTAAAAGTCACACACAATGTTTAAACCTATTACAGCTGGAGCAGACCAACCCTGCTGGGTGTGCAGGCTTCTGTTGCAGCCCAGCACGAACACACCTGATTCAATGTATCAAACCTAATTAGTTAATTATCAGGTAAGCTATTACTGGGCAGGAACGTAAGTCTGCTCCTCCAGTAGATCAGTGATCAGTGGAAGGAGGTTGGCCACCTCTTGTATTTTTTTTTGTTCTACTTAAATTATGCTTTAGTAGTAATAGCCTACTTATTACTACAATGTCTAACCTTTACATATATGTTTACTTGTATACTTTGTAATTATATGAAATAGTGTTGAAATAGTTAAGTGATAAACTTGATTTAATTGTTAACTATTATTCAAAATGAACTATGTTGATTAATCACAATCCTGCAATAAAGAGGGGTCTCTAATTTGTCTTAGTTTCTCTGTTGTAATTCTCAAATGAACAGGACCCTTTTGTTCAGTCATAAGCGCTCCAATTAGTTTTATTTGATTGTCACTTTCTATTCAGGAAAAAAAGGCCACATTTTTCCTGTGCAAAGGAGAGAAACATCTTTGATATATCCTATGCCACTACGTGATTATTAACAGCCTAAATGACCACTATCCAATCTACTCATCACATTAGGAATAGCAGGGCTTACATTAGTCTGCAAATGCGATGAACAGATTGCATGCATATCAAATCAAACTTTATTTGTCACATGCGCGGAATACAACCGGTGTAGACCTTACAGTGAAATTCTTACTTACAAGCCCTTAACCAACAGTAAAGTTCAAGAAGAGTGAAGAAAATATTTACCATATAAACTAAAGTAAAAAACAATAAAAAGTAACACAATAAAACAACAATAACGAGGTTATATACAGGGGTACCGGTACCGAGTCAGTGTGGAGGTTATATACAGGGGGTACCGGTACTGAGTCAGTGTGGAGGTTATATACAGGGGGTACCGGTACCGAGTCAATGTGGAGGTTATATACAGGGGGTACCGGTACTGAGTCAGTGTGGAGGCTATATACAGGGGGTACCGGTACCGAGTCAATGTGGAGGTTATATACAGGGGGTACCGGTACCGAGTCAGTGTGGAGGTTATATACAGGGGGTACCGGTACTGAGTCAGTGTGGAGGTTATATACAGGGGGTACCGGTACCGAGTCAGTGTGGAGGTTATATACAGGGGGTACCGGTACTGAGTCAGTGTGGAGGCTATATACAGGGGGTACCGGTACCGAGTCAATGTGGAGGTTATATACAGGGGGTACCGGTACCGAGTCAGTGTGGAGGTTATATACAGGGGGTACCGGTACAGAGTCAGTGTGGAGGCTATATACAGGGGGTACCGGTACCGAGTCAGTGTGGAGGCTATATACAGGGGGTACCGGTACTGAGTCAGTGTGGAGGTTATATACAGGGGGTACCGGTACTTAGTCAGTGTGGAGGTTATATACAGGGGGTACCGGTACAGAGTCAGTGTGGAAGCTATATACAGGGGTACCGGTACAGAGTCAGTGTGGAGGTTATATACAGGGGTACCGGTACCGAGTCAGTGTGGAGGCTATATACAGGGGGTACCGGTACTGAGTCAGTGTGGAGGTTATATACAGGGGGTACCGGTACTGAGTCAGTGTGGAGGTTATATACAGGGGGTACCGGTACTGAGTCAGTGTGGAGGTTATATACAGGGGGTACCGGTACCGAGTCAGTGTGGAGGTTATATACAGGGGGTACCGGTACAGAGTCAGTGTGGAGGCTATATACAGGGGTACCGGTACTGAGTCAGTGTGGAGGTTATATACAGGGGATACCGGTACCGAGTCAGTGTGGAGGCTATATACAGGGGGTACCGGTACCGAGTCAGTGTGGAGGTTATATACAGGGGATACCGGTACCGAGTCAGTGTGGAGGTTATATACAGGGGGGTATGGGTACCGAGTCAGTGTGGAGGTTATATACAGGGGGTATCGGTACCGAGTCAGTGTGGAGGTTATATACAGGGGGTACCGGTACTGAGTCAGTGTGGAGGTTATATACAGGGGTACCGGTACTGAGTCAGTGTGGAGGTTATATACAGGGGGTACCGGTACTGAGTCAGTGTGGAGGTTATATACAGGGGATACCGGTACCGAGTCAGTGTGGAGGCTATATACAGGGGGTACCGGTACCGAGTCAGTGTGGAGGTTATATACAGGGGTACCGGTACTGAGTCAGTGTGGAGGTTATATACAGGGGGTACCGGTACTGAGTCAGTGTGGAGGTTATATACAGGGGGTACCGGTACTGAGTCAGTGTGGAAGCTATATACAGGGGGTACCGGTACTGAGTCAGTGTGGAGGTTATATACAGGGGGTACCGGTACTGAGTCAGTGTGGAGGTTATATACAGGGGGTACCGGTACTGAGTCAGTGTGGAGGTTATATACAGGGGGGTATGGGTACCGAGTCAGTGTGGAGGTTATATACAGGGGGGTATGGGTACCGAGTCAGTGTGGAGGTTATATACAGGGGGTACCGGTACTGAGTCAGTGTGGAGGTTATATACAGGGGGGTATGGGTACCGAGTCAGTGTGGAGGTTATATACAGGGGGGTATGGGTACCGAGTCAGTGTGGAGGTTATATACAGGGGGTACCGGTACCGAGTCAGTGTGGAGGTTATATACAGGGGGTACCGGTACCGAGTCAGTGTGGAGGTTATATACAGGGGGGTATGGGTACCGAGTCAGTGTGGAGGTTATATACAGGGGGGTATGGGTACCGAGTCAGTGTGGAGGTTATATACAGGGGGTACCGGTACCGAGTCAGTGTGCTGGGGTACAGGTTAGTAGAGGTAATTTGTACATGTAGGTAGGGGTGAAGTGACTATGCATAGATAATAAACAGCGAGTAGCAGCAGTGTACAAAACAAATGGAGGAGTGGTGGGGGGTGTCAATGTAAATAGTCCGGTGGCCATTTGATTAATTGTTCAGCAGTCTTATGACTTGGGGGTAGAAGCTGTTAAGGAGCCTTTTGGTCCTAGACTTGGCGCTCCGGTACATCAGCCCCGTATTTTCCTGTAGTCCTTTTCCTATAGTCCTTTTCCTGTAGTCCTTTTCCTGTAGTCCATGATCAGCTCCTTTGTCTTGCTCACATTGAGGGAGAGGTTGTTGTGCTGGCACCACACTGTCAGTTCTCTGACCTCCCTATAGGCTGTCTTATCGTTGTCAGTGATCAGGCCTACCACTGTTGTGTTGTCAGCCAACTTAATGATGGTGTTGGAGTCGTGTTTGGCCATGCAGTCGTGGGTGAACAGGGAGTACATGAGGAGGCTAAGTACACACCCCTGAGGGGCCACAGTGTTAAGGATCAGTATAATATTATTAATATCGTGCACCAGCTGTTATCAAATCAAATCAAATGTTATTTGTCACATACACATGGTTAGCAGATGTTAATGCGAGTGTAGCGAAATGCTTGTGCTTCTAGTTCCGACAATGCAGTAATAACCAACAAGTAATCTAGCTAACAATTCCAAAACTACTACCTTATAGACACAAGTGTAAGGGGATAAAGAATATGTACATAAAGATATATGAATGAGTGATGGTACAGAGCGGCATAGGCAAGATACAGTAGATGGTATCGAGTGCAGTATATACATATGAGATGAGTATGTAAACAAAGTGGCATAGTTAAAGTGGCTAGTGATACATGTATTACATAAAGATGCAGTAGATGATATAGAGTACAGTATATACATATACATATGAGATGAATCATGTAGGGTATGTAACATTATATTAGGTAGCATTGTTTAAAGTGGCTAGTGATATATTTTACATCATTTCCCATCAATTCCCATTATTAAAGTGGCTGGAGTTGAGTCGGCAGCAGCCACTCAATGTTAGTGGTGGCTGTTTAACAGTCTAATGGGCTTGAGATAGAAGCTGTTTTTCAAGCTCTCGGTCCCAGCTTTGATGCACCTGTACTGACCTCGCCTTTTGGATGATAGCGGGGTGAACAGTCAGTGGCTGATCTTTATGGCCTTCCTGTGACATCGGGTGGTGTAGGTGTCCTGGAGGGCAGGTAGTTTGCCCCCGGTGATGCGTTGTGCAGACCTCACTACCCTCTGGAGAGCCTTACGGTTGTGGGCGGAGCAGTTGACGTACCAGGTGGTGATACAGCCCGACAGGATGCTCTCGATTGTGCATCTGTAGAAGTTTGTGAGTGCTTTTGGTGACAAGCCAAATTTCTTCAGCCTCCTGAGGTTGAAGAGGCGCTGCTGCGCCTTCTTCACGATGCTGTCTGTGTGGGTGGACCAATTCAGTTTGTCTGTGATGTGTACACCGAGGAACTTAAAACTTACTACCCTCTCCACTACTGTTCCATCGATGTTGATAGGGGGTGTTCCCTCTGCTGTTTCCTGAAGTCCACAATCATCTCCTTAGTTTTGTTGACGTTGAGTGTGAGGTTATTTTCCTGACACCACACTCCGAGGGCCCTCACCTCCTCCCTGTAGGCCGTCTCGTCGTTGTTGGTAATCAAGCCTACCACTGCTGTGTCGTCCGCAAACTTGATGATTGAGTTGGAGGCGTTTGTGGCCACGCAGTCGTGGGTGAACAGGGAGTACAGGAGAGGGCTCAGAATGCACCCTTGTGGGGCCCCAGTGTTGAGGATCAGCGGGGTGGAGATGTTGTTGCCTACCCTCACCACCTGGGGGCGGCCCGTCAGGAAGTCCAGTACCCAGTTGCACAGGGCGGGGTCGAGACCCAGGGTCTCGAGCTTGATGACGAGCTTGGAGGGTACTATGGTGTTGAATGCCGAGCTGTAGTCGATGAACAGCATTCTCACATAGGCATTCCTCTTGTCCAGATGGGTTAGGGCAGTGTGCAGTGTGGTTGAGATTGCATCGTCTGTGGACCTATTTGGGCGGTAAGCAAATTGGAGTGGGTCTAGGGTGTCAGGTAGGGTGGAGGTGATATGGTCCTTGACTAGTCTCTCAAAGCACTTCATGATGACGGAAGTGAGTGCTACGGGGCGGTAGTCGTTTAGCTCAGTTACCTTAGCTTTCTTGGGAACAGGAACAATGGTGGCCCTCTTGAAGCATGTGGGAACAACAGACTGGGATAGGGATTGATTGAATATGTCCGTAAACACACCAGCCAGCTGGTCTGCGCATGCTCTGAGGGTGCGGCTGGGGATGCCGTCTGGGCCTGCAGCCTTGCGAGGATTGACACGTTTAAATGTTTTCCTCACGTCGGCTGCAGTGAAGGAGAGTCCGCATGTCTTAGTTGCGGGCCGTGTCAGTGGCACTGTATTGTCCTCAAAATGGGCAAAAAAGTTATTTAGTCTGCCTGGGAGCAAGACATCCTGGTCCGTGACGGGGCTGGTTTGCTTTTTGTAATCTGTGATTGACTGTAGACCCTGCCACATGCCTCTTGTGTCTGAGCCGTTGAATTGAGATTCTACTTTGTCTCTATACTGACGCTTAGCTTGTTTGATTGCCTTGCAGAGGGAATAGTTACACTGTTTGTATTCGGTCATGTTTCCAGTCACCTTGCCCTGATTAAAAGCAGTGTTTCGCGCTTTCAGTTTCACGCGAATGCTGCCATCAATCCACGGTTTCTGGTTTGGGAATGTTTTAATCGTTGCTATAGGAACGACATCTTCAACGCACGTTCTAATTAACTATTGACAAATATACACACACCCCCACCCATCATCTTCTGTTATAAAGGTGCATTTTTATGGTGAAAGAATTGCTTCACCAAAACATGAAACTCATGTGACACATGCTAATAGCTAGACAACAAGCTATTGCGCTAGCTAGCTAATTTTGGCTAACTTAGTGCAGTTGTTATCACTTGGTTAGCATAGCAGCGAAACTAAACTCAAAATCGATCAGACTTGATTTACCAGTGATTAAATGATCGTAGCAAACCATGTATTGACATTTGTCTGGGTTCAGGTCTTGACGGGCAAAAATGTTTCTTCGCTTTTCTGACCGTTCTTTAGTCTTATCTCATTGGTGTCACCAGTGGTGTTTCATGATTGCGGGAAATCTGTATTTTTTTCCCCTTGTCTCTCCTAACCTTGTTAGAGCAGCCAAATACTGCACAGATGAATGGGATGATGAATCAACTATTATCATGCAGTTTGGGGTAGCCACTCGGCTGCTGTTGTTAAAGAATTAAAGCGGTGGTCTTCCAATATGGCCACCGGGAGGCGGTCTAAGTCAACTGCAAGCCCTCTGTAAGACATGGACTATTCTAAAACATTTGATGTTGTTAAAAAGGATCTGATGTAGTGTCTTGCTCTGCCTTCCCGTCATGTGTGGTTCCCCCTCAGAAACGTGTGAGGAGGCGGAGCAGCTGCGTGAGGTGGCGGTGACGGGGCGTGCCCGTCTGAAGCAGGCGGAGCTGGAGGCGGAACAGTGGAAGGAGGAGCTACGCCGGCTGCAGACACACAGCCAGGAGCAGGGACAGCAAATTCACACACTCAGACAGGAGAGGCAGAACAGCCATGACAAGAACAATAGGTGTGTGTGTGTGTGTGTGTGTGTGTGTGTGTGTGTTTGTGTGTGTGTGTGTGTGTGTGTGTGTGTGTGTGTGTGTGTGTGTGTGTGTGTGTGTGTGTGTGTGTGTGTGTGTGTGTGTGTGGCTGACGGTATGTGGGTGTGTGGCTGACGGTATGTGTGTGTGTGTGTGTGTGGTGTGTGTGTGTGGTGTGTGTGTGTGTGTGTGTGTGTGTGTGTGTGTGTGTGTGTGTGTGTGTGTGTGTGTGTGTGTGTGTGTGTGTGTGTGTGTGTGTGTGTGTGTGCGTGTGTGTACAGTTGACGGTATGAACGTGCGTGTACGTGTGTGGCTGACGGTATGTGTGTGTGCTGCTGACGGTATGTGTGTGTGTGTGCTGTTGACGCTATGTGTGTGTGTGCTGCTGACGCTATGTGTGTGTGCTGCTGACGGTATGTGTGTGTGCTGCTGACGGTATGTGTGTGTGTGTGCTGCTGACGGTATGTGTGTGTGTGCTGCTGACGGTATGTGTGTGTGTGCTGCTGACGGTATGTGTGTGTGTGTGCTGCTGACGGTATGTGTGTGTGTGTGGCTGACAGTATGTGCGTGCGTGGCTGGCGGTGTGTGCATGTGGCTGATGGTGTGTGTGTATTAACCCGTGAACCTCTCTCTACTCTCCAGGCTCCAGCATGAGGTGTCCCTGCTGCAGCAGCAGTTGTGTGAGAGCAGGGAGCTGCTCCACTCTCTGCAGAGTGAGCTGCAGGTCTACCACAGAGTGTGTGTCAACGCCAAGGGCAACCCAGGTCCGCCTTCCCACTTTATCTACAGGTTATTGGTTGCATAGAGAGCACTGTAATTCAGGAGTTCACCAGTGGAGAATGAAAACGTGTATATATATATCCTATCTTGAGATACGTGCATATATATAACTGGGACTTTCACATATATAATTAAAAATGACGCTCAGAAGTTGTTTAGGTCATTTATATTGATACTTGCTGTGGGTCAATGACATTCACTCTGTTATATTGATACTTGCCGTGGGCCAATGACATTCATTCTGTTATGTTGACTAACACTATTATTGGGATTGACAGAGTTTCTGTGTGAGGGCCAGTACGGTAGGGTCCCTGCCCTGCCCCTGCCCGGGGAGCTAGGGGAGCTGCTAGGGGAGGTGAGGAGCCTCAGAGCCCAGCTCCAGAGCAGTGTCCAGGAGAACAGTGTCCTGAAACAGCTGGAGCTCCACAAACATCTGGAGCAGAAGCTGGGTGGGGGCGTCCACGGAGGGCTGGGGAGCATTGGGGGGATGGAGCCTCCTCGTACCCCGTCTCTCAGTGCCCTTACAGACAGCCCCCAGAGGGACAGCCTCTACAGACGGCAGCTACTACATGGTAAGGGGGGTGTTGTGTGGTGTGATGATGTGGTTTGAGGTTACAGTATGGAAATACATTTTGATATCAGCTTGATAGGCACCAACACTCAATGCCAGCTTACGCTTGATATTGGCCCACTCTTCAACACAATGAATGGGACAGAGGAGTCCAGAAAGTTTGTCTCATGTAAATCCCATTGAACTAACTGATTGACGTGTTTAATGAACCATTAACAACAGACTAATGAGTGAAATGTTTGATTTGAAGCATTATCATTCATTAAAAAATAGTTGAATGCTCAGGGTTGTGTGTGTGTGTGTGTGTGTGTGTGGTGACCAAGCATCCCTGTCTGTCTCTGTGTGTGTTCTGCAGACCCAGCGCCGTCTCCCCCGGTCAGAGACATTGGGTTGTTTAACTGTGGTTCTCCATACCACGTCCCCTACACAGATCTGGTGGAGACCCCGCTCACTGCCAACGGTGTGACTCTAGTTCTAACGGCACTGCATCCTGTTCCTTCTTTGTATGATGTGTGACAAATGGAGAAATTACAGTTTGACATATCTGATTCACACATCTGAAGGAGTTTACACAAGTCTACACAAATAGTCCAGGAAGGATGTTATTAAGGAAGTTAATCACTCTTATAAAATAAAAATAACTAACTAATAACATCCCCAATTATCTCTTCATAAAATGATGACATCCGTTAGATCTGGACCCCCACTCAGAGCTGCAGGGGGACGCCCCGGACGGCTCGTTCTGTAACCGGAACGGACGCCACGCCATCGGGCACGTGGACGATTACAGCGCCCTGCAGCAGCAGGTCCTGGAGGGGAGGAGTCTGGTCCAGAGAATGGAAACAGCCCTTCAGGCCTGCCTCAGCCAATCAATGCTGGTAGACAGCCAGGACCAGGTAAGGGGTAGTGATGGGGTGGGTGGCACAGGGAAACTAGTTTTATTATCTATTTGTGCCAACATCTGAGTAAGTGATGACCTAATCCTGAAACTCATAGCCAAATCTTGTGTATGTGCTGGCCACCTTCTCGATGTGAACAGTCTGTCACTACAGCTACTTTCAGGGAATATTATGAGCCTGTCTCTGTCTAGGTCCTCCTGGACTATGGCTGTGTGAGGACTCTGTTGTCTAACACCAAGACCCTGAGACAGATCCTGGAGGAGGCTGTGTCCCTGCTGAAGATGTTCTGGAGGGCTGCCCTGCCCAGCACCGACCGCTCCACCCACAACCTTAAGAAGGTACCGAATACATGATTTAAACCAATATATCATTTTGTTGTAATTGATGGTTTGTGACATCATGTGTCAGTCGTGTGGTGGCTTTGAGGCTCTCTGTTAATGATGCAGGTTCTAAGCTAGTCAGACATATGAACTGGTGTTTGGTTTATTGATGTTTTTAATTGTTGATTGATCAGTCTACTGATTGATTGCTGTGACCCCTGCAGGAGCAATGTATGAAGGAGGAGATTCTGTCTCTGAGGGGGCGTATTTCGGAGCAGGAGGAGGTTCTCCAGGGAACCGTCCAGAGACTGAGGAGCACCAGCCGCACCAAGGAGAGCATGGAGCACTTCATCGTCAACCAGCGTGAGTGTGTGTGTGTGTGTGTGTGTGTGTGTGTGTGTGTGTGTGTGTGTGTGTGTGTGTGTGTGCGCGTGTGTGTGTGTGTGTGTGTGTGTGTGTGTGTGTGTGTGTGTGTGTGTGTGTGTGTGTGTGTGTGTGTGTGTGCGCGTTACATTGGTGTTACAGCAAAGGGTCCTAGTTAGATTTTCTTTTTTCTTTTATATTGCAGTATCAAGGACTCGAGATGTGCTGAAAAAAGCAAGGACTAACTTGGAGGTAAGAGATGATCATTTTCCTTGACATATCCTGTATACACATCAGATGGTGTTAATGTGTATTGTTCATTGTTTCAGTGTCAGTACTGTAGTCTCTCTCTACTGTCACTGTTTTGCACCCACCCTGTCTGTTCCACCCGTTCCTTCATCCTCCCTCCTTCCTCTCCTTCCTCTCGTCCTCCTCCTCTTTTCCCCTGAGTACCTCCAGAAGAACGAGCGGAGGATTTCTTCCCTAAGCTCCTCCTCATCCTCTCCTTATGCTGGTAAAGGGTTTGGCACGCTGTGGCTGTCATGCTGTGTGGCATCACTGCTTTACCATCCAATCAAACAACAGAATAATAATCATCAAGGACTATCATAAGCGTATAAGTCATAGCAACCAATTCATATAAATCATGGAAAACCTGAAGGGGGAGAGGGGGGGGGGGTGCTTGCACGCGATTGGCTGAAAGCCAGGGCAAGCTGAAGCTTTTAAGACTCTTACTGGAATTTAAACTTACAGGTCAGCTACTTACTGAGGGGAGGCTTTTACATAACACATTTTAGATAGCCATTTTCAGCTTCACTTCATCTGCAAGCATAATAGCTATTGTTTGGTTTCATACTAACGAGGCAAAACAAATTTGAAACATGAATATTACATTAACCTCAACAAATCTTCAGAATCATTTGCAGATAAACCTCAACTTTGCATACTCTACTCTTCATTGCGGTGTGATGTTTTAAAAAATGTTCATCAACTTTTTGGCTGTGGCATCTTCTCTCCATCTGTGTATGTAACAGGAGTGTAGCAGTGAATAATCTAGTCTTTATTCCCCTCTTCTCCCTTTAGCTGAAGACCGAAGTCCCGGCAATGAACGGCCTACTGATTGGAGTTTTTTGAAGCCGGTCGACGCCCCGGCAACGTCAAATCAGCATCCAGGAACCAGGAAGCGCAGCAGCCAGTGCCTGTTTTAGGTGATGACCTGTTATAGGAACCAGCCAGCCTAACACCACGACCTCTGAACTCTGACGTCACCGCCAGAACAGCCACGACCCCTCCTCCTCCTCGTTGCCTCATCTCTAGAATCCAACGTCCCTCCTCAGATCACTCCATGCTTCTTTCACTCCTATCTCTCCTCCACTTCTCTCCTGCCGGCAATTTGTGCCCAATGCTCCTGCCTCCTACACCTTGGGCCTTACCTGAACTCTTACTCCTTTAGTGTCATTCCTCCACCCTCCTTTTGACTGTTCTCTTTCCCCCACCTCCACCCTTGTTCTTCTGTTGGAGTCTTTGAGCTCCAGAGACGGTTGGTCCAGTCTGATGATTACCTTGTTGTGAGCGTGAAGAAGAAGGTGGTTTGAAACGTGCCTCTGATGGTTACAGTAATGTGCGCCCTTGACTGCTGTAGAAGGAGTAGGAAGAAGCTGCCCCTAGACATTGAGCTAAGGTCAGATTTGCCTTTTCCCCAATGGTAAAGGTTATGGGATTTGGGGAAGGTAGGCTGATCCTAGATCTGTAGCTAAGGGAAGCTTCTACATGGAGCATAGTAGATTGTGCTCTTCTGCCTGGCAGCTTTGGGACGGGATAAGTGTCAATGCATGTGAACTCATGGCTTGAGAAAGGAAACGTATAGTATTCAAACATATAAACACATACAGTAGGGTACACATATAAATATAATAGACTTGGAACCTCTAACCCTGGCAATAGGGACGCCCATTCTATTCATTCTATTTCTGTGACAGTACCCGCGTCACACACATACGTTCACAGACATACATGAACAATCAATTTCTTTCAAAACAAATATTCAACTTTCACTGCCACAGAAATGCAAACTTTATGCTCGTGGCATTTCATCAATGAGGACTTTCTTTGCAAGTACAATGCAAAAAAGTTGAATAACATCCACAATCTAGCTAGATCTGCTGGAATCACAGTGGAGGAATGTATAGGTGTAACACTTCTAGGTAATTGT
Organism: Oncorhynchus clarkii lewisi; assembly: GCF_045791955.1. Lineage (NCBI taxonomy): Eukaryota > Metazoa > Chordata > Actinopteri > Salmoniformes > Salmonidae > Oncorhynchus > Oncorhynchus clarkii. The sequence continues at coordinate 37,354,844 of NC_092174.1, forward strand.
TTGCTATATTTATCTGTGGAGGATGAAGCCTGTGGATGGTCTGTCTGCCATTAGCCAAGGGTTCTGGATAGCAGAACAAAGGCCCAGTTCCATTTCAATCACTAGCCACTTCCCCTCGCTCCTACTCTATCGGTATTCACAGATCTGAATAGACTGGATAGGTGAAAGCAATATGTTGATGGCTTCACCTAGTCCTCCGATAAGTTAAGTTGAGCTTCCACTGTGTTGCTTTTATCTATCCAGTCCTGGCTGATCTAACGCTGACAGGGTAAAGGCTGAAAGAAGGGGCTAGGGGCTGAAATGGGCCGAGGCCGAACACGCGTATTCAAGCTCCTCTTTAGGAGTCCTCAGACGAGCATGTGCAATAATTACGTTGTTTATTGAATGATCATGGCGCACCAGCTTTTTGGTTTTTTGCCTGACACTGGAACTAAAGTATTTAACCACTCTTGATAAGTGAAAAAGACCGTTGGTGCAATATTATACTAATAACTATCTTCTACTAACTTAGGAATACTACTGACTGAAACAAAGTGAAGTTTTTATGCAGTGTTGATGCATGAAAGAAGTTTTAAAAGGAAAAATCTAAACATTTGTTTGTGGAACATGGGATCACCAATACTTGCCAAAGTTTGAACTTTGAACTCTTCACGTCCTTGTTTGCCTAACCCATGCGAATGACATACTGTAGGAGTGGTGTGACTATAGGAAGTCATCATCAGCCCAGTATATGAGATCATTTATGACATCATGATGGAGATATTTCATTGGCTGCTCTTTGAGAGCCATTTGAACCAGAGAGACGGTAACCGTTTGATTATAAATGTGCTTTATAACGAGCACATCTTGTCATAAATGGACCAAACATTTCTAAAAGTGAATCTTTCACACTAGGCTTCTATTGCTTTGTGAATTCCAAAAACTTAAATTGTGCTCATGTGAGAGATGTACAACTAAAACAGAGAATACTATTGTGATTGTTACATTTCCATTGGACTTTTTGTCTCGGTTAAGACCTTCATTGCATTCCCATGGTGTTGTTGGCTAAATGTTCTGTGTCCTTTTAGGTGTTACAAACTTTGGCAGGCTACTGGTGGGACCAATGTTCTAGATTTCACCATTGGTGATGTCACACCCAAAGGTGTTTCTTCCTATGCTGCTTTTGATTGTGTTGTATGTTCTTGCTGTACATTTGGCCATTTTCACGCTGTAAATCACTTGCTTTTTCACTGTATTCTGTTGGCTGACCTTTTGGTGTGTGGATAATCATGTCAGACATTTGCTCTGTATGCAAACGTTGAATATCTGGGTAGCTGTGCAATAGCTCTACACTATATCTATTTTATTTTGATGTTACACATATTAACAATATTTTTGCTTTCTTAAGTGTTTATTTTCCTGCTTTGTATGGTTTATTCGTTTAGTTTTTAGCTTTGTATGGTTTATTCGTTTAGTTTTTTAGATTATGCCAGATTGTAATAAGATAGCCACATGTCTATTATGAAATCACAAAGATCTGCCTTTTCTTAGGCTATAAGGGGGAACCAGTATTATTACTTACACACCCACCTATAATTAACCTTCGGATGCTTGCCTTTAAAAGTAGCTCGGCCACTGCACTTTGCTCCCAACACTAACTTGGAACTCTATTCGATCAGGAAAGCTGAAGCGTTACAGATTCTGCCACAGAAATGTGAAGGTCATTTCCAAATGATCCAACATATGCAGCGTTTACCGTGAATGCAGCCTGCGCTAAAGCGGGGAACATTGCTTTTTAAAAATGTCAAACACGCTGTAAAGCTGAACTTCCGCGATGTGGATTGAATAGAGCCCTTGGAGTTAATAGCGCTTGGTGTCTATCCTAGGTATATGTCACAGTAGATCTGCCAACAGCGTCTTGTTTGCGCTCCACTCAATTGAAAATCCCTAGAGGGGTTTCTAATATAAAACATTCTAATATAACAAACATTCTAATATAAAACATTCTAATATAACAAACATTCTAATATAAAAGCCCATGCTGTGGGGTTCTTTTGGAAAAATAAGGATTTGATGAGAAGATTCATAGAAAGATTAGGGAAGATTAATATTTTATACCAAAGTAGAAATAACCAACCAACCAACCGTACAGGATTATGTCAGATTGGATCAGAGTAGAACTGAACAAGGCCAGAGAGCGTGAACAAGGCCTTTTTAATGCGCTGTGTAGAACGGAATCAAACAGAAGTATTTAGCTGTGTCTAATAGTTGGTCCTGAAACTTAGATTTAATGCTGTGATTGAAATCGAAGAGCAGCTTGGTTTGTCAGGCTCTGTGTGTGATAAAGTGTGCGCTGATGAAGCTAACTAGGATGCCGACACAGAGCTCGTCTATGAACTCTGTCTCTGAAGATGGTCACTGTGTGTGTGTGTGTGTGTGTGTGTGTGTTGTGTTGCCACAGTGTTATCACAATGAGGGCTTTTGGGTTCCAAAAAATAAATAAAAATGTATTTAAAAAAAACTTTGTCACATCTTTTAATGTAATGTGTGTCGGTAGCCAAACATTTGTGTTTGAACACCGAGCAAGAGGAATACACACAAATCTCCACATTTACTGATTAGCTTCATGCTTGTCCTATACTATATTTTCTACCAGGGTTGGGGTCAATTCAAATTGAAGACACTCAATTCAGGATGTGATTTGACGTAAATAAATAGCTTGTCATTTTATGAGAAATTGTTCAAAATATATTTTAAAAAATGTAATTATTGAATTGGAATTTCTGTTAACTTCCTGAATTGGTTGACTTCAATTCAAATTGACCCCAGCCATGTTTTCTAAAGCCTAGGGCAAATGTAATCTAGCCAGTCACTCACATTAGGTAAAGATACTATTTAGGCACAACTGATATTCAGGGTCAACACGTCTTCCCTTTTTATTTGCAAACAAGTGAAACAACCTTCTATAGTACCTGGCTTACACAGTGATGCTGCAAAGTATTTTCAAAAACAAACATGTTAGCTAACAGTTTTAAAATTCAAGTTTTGTTTTTTGCCTAATAAAGCACCAGAATATCCCATATTCTCAAACAGAGCGAGATATAGCTTTTTCTCAGTTTCTTCAAATAAAATATGTAATTATATATTATCTTCTCTTTGGAGTATATCACCTACCTTGCAATAGGTACAATATTCTCAAAATGATAAAAATGAAATACATTTATGGTCAAATCTGAGTAGTTTAACATAATTTAACATTATTGATGAAAGTAAATTACACTTAACATTCTTATGAAATCAATATTGGCAATTTGCCACAAATGTTTAATCTTGATAGAATCACAGTTGTGAAATCCACCACACATTCCACAGTAAACTGTATTAGACATTCAAATCATGCACGATATTCAAGACAAACCATTATTTGTTTGTTTCTTTGCTATAAATACAGAAAATGTAACAGATACATCGATTTCTATTGGATAAATAGAAAATATAATGAAAAAAGAAAACACACACACAGAACAGCTATTTCTCCATCTCTAACATGCAGACTGGACACTGAGGTTCAATGTAAAGCTACCAGATGTGTCCGTGTATCTGCATAGTTAAACGTTTATGTCAACAGTCCTGATCAAAGCATTTGTTGGAGACACACGTGTAGCTAAAGTGCTTGCAGCATCCTTTCATGAAGGCAATAGCAGAACTAAGCAGAGATCTACAGGACACAGGCCAACATTTCACAACTCCTACTTGATATGTAATATGAGGCCTTTAGTTTAAAGTGATTAAATGGGATATACCATTTAATACCCAGTTTGTTATACTTCAGTTCAATTAAAATTACACAGCCTATCCAATTGCATATCCTGATTTTATCAGTGGTCATCGTCCCTTTGGAATCAAACAGGGAAGACCCTGCAGAATCCTCCATTTAGTCTAGTCACTGTCCAATTACAGTAATAACAAGGAAGACCCTGCAGAATCCTCCATTTAGTCTAGTCACTGTCCAATTACAGTAATAACAAGGAAGACCCTGAAGAATCCTCCATTTAGTCTAGTCACTGTCCAATTACAGTAATAACAAGGAAGACCCTGCAGAATCCTCCATTTAGTCTGGTCACTGTCCAATTACAGTAATAACAAGGAAGACCCTGCAGAATCCTCCATTTAGTCTAGTCACTGTCCAATTACAGTAATAACAAGGAAGACCCTGAAGAATCCTCCATTTAGTCTAGTCACTGTCCAATTACAGTAATAACAAGGAAGACCCTGCATAATCCTCCATTTAGTCTAGTCACTATCCAATTACAGTAATAACAAGGAAGACTGCAGAATCCTCCATTTAGTCTGGTCAGTGTCCAATTACAGTAATAACAAGGAAGACCCTGCAGAATCCTCCATTTAGTCTAGTCACTGTCCAATTACAGTAATAACAAGGAAGACCCTGCAGAATCCTCCATTTAGTCTAGTCACTGTCCAATTACAGTAATAACAAGGAAGACCCAGCAGAATCCTCCATTTAGTCTAGTCACTGTCCAATTACAATAATAACAAGGAAGACTCTGCAGAATCCTCCATTTAGTCTAGTCACTGTCCAATTACAGTAATAACAAGGAAGACCCTGCATAATCCTCCATTTAGTCTGGTCACTGTCCAATTACAGTAATAACAAGGAAGACCTTGCAGAATCCTCCATTTAGTCTGGTCACTGTCCAATTACAGTAATAACAAGGAAGACTGCAGAATCCTCCATTTAGTCTAGTCACTGTCCAATTACAGTAATAACAAGGAAGACCCTGCAGAATCCTCCATTTAGTCTAGTCACTGTCCAATTACAGTAATAACAAGGAAGACCCAGCAGAATCCTCCATTTAGTCTAGTCACTGTCCAATTACAATAATAACAAGGAAGACTCTGCAGAATCCTCCATTTAGTCTAGTCACTGTCCAATTACAGTAATAACAAGGAAGACCCTGCATAATCCTCCATTTAGTCTGGTCACTGTCCAATTACAGTAATAACAAGGAAGACTGCAGAATCCTCCATTTAGTCTAGTCACTGTCCAATTACAGTAATAACAAGGAAGACCCTGCACAATCCTCCATTTAGTCTGGTCACTGTCCAATTACAGTAATAACAAGGAAGACCTTGCAGAATCCTCCATTTAGTCTGGTCACTGTCCAATGACAGTAATAACAAGGAAGACTGCAGAATCCTCCATTTAGTCTAGTCACTGTCCAATTACAGTAATAACAAGGAAGACCCTGCAGAATCCTCCATTTAGTCTAGTCACTGTCCAATTACAGTAATAACAAGGAAGACCCAGCAGAATCCTCCATTTAGTCTAGTCACTGTCCAATTACAATAATAACAAGGAAGACTCTGCAGAATCCTCCATTTAGTCTAGTCACTGTCCAATTACAGTAATAACAAGGAAGACCCTGCATAATCCTCCATTTAGTCTGGTCACTGTCCAATTACAGTAATAACAAGGAAGACTGCAGAATCCTTGTAACGGTTTTCTTGATGCGAAGGAGAGTCGGACCAAAATGCGGCGTGTAGATTGCGATCCATGTTTATTAAACAAACGTAAAACACGAATCAAAATACAAACACTACAAAATAATAAACGTAATGAAAACCGAAACAGCCTAAACTGGTGCAAACTAACACTAAGGACAGGAACAATCACCCACAACCACACAGTGAAACCCAGGCTACCTAAATATGGTTCCCAATCAGAGACAATGACGAACACCTGCCTCTGACTGAGAACCATATCAGGCTGAACATAGAAATAGACAAACAAGGCATGAAACATAGAATGCCCACTCAGATCACACCCTGACCAATCAAAACATAGAAAATACAAAGTAAACTATGGTCAGGGCGTGACAGTACCCCCCCCCCAAGGTGCGGACTCCGGCCGCAAAACCTGAACCTATAGGGGAGGGTCTGGGTGGGCATCTGTCCGCGGTGGCGGCTCTGGCGCTGGACGTGGACCCCACTCCATGACAGTTTTAATCCCCCTCCTAAACGTCCCTAAATAGGTTACCCACCACAATGATAACATGGGACAGAGGGACAGCTCGGGACAGAGGTAACTCGGGACAGATGGGTAGCTCAGCACTGAGAGGAAGCTCAGCACTGAGAGGAAGCTCAGCACTGAGAGGAAGCTCAGCACTGAGAGGAAGCTCAGCACTGAGAGGAAGCTCAGCACTGAGAAGAAGCTCAGCACTGAGAAGAAGCTCAGCACTGAGAGGAAGCCCAGGCAGGTAGTAGAAACTACCAGAACCTGGCTGGCTGGCGGTTTCAGCAGATCCTGGTCGACTGGCGGATCTGGGAGAATCTGGTCGACTGGCGGATCTGGGAGAATCTGGTCGACTGGCGGATCTGGGAGAATCTGGTCGACTGGCGGATCTGGGAGAATCTGGTCGACTGGCGGATCTGAGAGAGTCTGGACGACTGGCAGATCTGAGAGAGTCTGGACGACTGGCAGATCTGAGAGAGTCTGGTCGACTGGCAGATCTGGAAGAGTCTGGTCGACTGGCAGATCTGGAAGAGTCTGGTCGACTGGCAGATCTGGAAGAGTCTGGTCGACTGGCAGATCTGGAAGAGTCTGGTCGACTGGCAGATCTGGAAGAGTCTGGACGACTGGCAGATCTGGAAGAGTCTGGTCGACTGGCAGATCTGGAAGAGTCTGGTCGACTGGCAGATCTGGAAGAGTCTGGTCGACTGGCAGATCTGGAAGAGTCTGGTCGACTGGCAGATCTGGAAGAGTCTGGACGACTGGCAGATCTGGAAGAGTCTGGACGACTGGCAGATCTGGAAGAGTCTGGTCGACTGGCAGCTCTGGCTGCTCCATGCTGACTGGCTGCTCCATGATGACTGGTAGCTCTGGCTGCTCCATGCTGACTGGCTGCTCCATGCTGACTGGCAGCTCTGGCTGCTCCATGCTGACTGGCTGCTCCATGCTGACTGGCAGCTCTGGCTGCTCCATGCTGACTGGCTGCTCTGGCTGCTCCATGCTGACTGGCTGCTCCATGCTGACTGGCTGCTCCATGCTGACTGGCGGCCCTGGCTGCTCCATGCTGACTGGCGGCCCTGGCTGCTCCATGCTGACTGGCGGCCCTGGCTGCTCCATGCTGACTGGCGGCCCTGGCTGCTCCATGCTAACTGGCAGCTCTGGCGGCTCCTTGCAGACTGGCAGCTCTGGCGGCTCCTTGCAGACTGGCAGCTCTGGCGGCATCCTGCAGACAGGCAGCTCTGGCGGCTCCTTGCAGACTGGCAGCTCCATGCAGACTGGCAGCTCTATGCAGACTGGCAGCTCCTTGCAGACTGGCAGCTCCTTGCAGACTGGCAGCTCCTTGCAGACTGGCAGCTCCTTGCTAACTGGCAGCTCTATGCTAACTGGCAGCTCTATGCTAACTGGCAGCTCTATGCTAACTGGCAGCTCTATGCTAACTGGCAGTTCTGAACAGGCGGGAGACTCCGGCAGCGCTGTAGAGAAGGAAGGCTCTAACAGCGCTAAACAGGCGGGAGACTCCGACAGCGCTGGAGAGGCGAGGCGCACTGTAGGCCTGATGCGTGGTGCTGGCACTGGTGGTACTGGGCCAAGGACACGCACAGGAAGCCTGGTGCGGGGAGCTGCTACCGGAGGGCTGGGGTGTGGAGGTGGTACTGGAAAAACCGGACCGTGCAGGCGCACTGGAGCTCTTGAGCACCGAGCCTGCCCAACCTTACCTGGTTGAATGCTCACGGTCGCCCTGCCAGTGCGGAGAGGTGGAATAGCCCGCACTGGGCTATGTAGGCGAACCGGAGACACCGAGCGCAAGGCTGGTGCCATGTAAGCCGGCCCAAGGAGACGCACTGGGGACCAGCTGCGTAGAGCCGGCTTCATGGCATTAGGCTCGACGCTCAATCTAGCCCGGCAGACACGCGGAGCTGGAATATACCGCACCGGGCTATGCACCCGCACTGGAGACACCGTGCGCACCACTGCATAACACGGTGCCTGTCCGGTCTCTCTAGCCCCCCGGTAAGCACAGGGAGTTTGCGCAGGTCTCCTACCTGGCGTAGCCATACTCCCTGTTAGCCCCCCCCCAAGAAATTTTTGGGGCTGCCTCTCGGGCTTCCTTGCCAGCCGTGTTCCCTCATATCGCCGGCTCCTCTCTCCGGCTGCCTCAGCTCTCCTAAGTGCCTCCACCTGTTCCCATGGGAGGCGATCTCTTCCAGCCAGTATCTCCTCCCAAGTGTAACAGCCCTTGCCATCCAAAACGTCCTCCCATGTCCATTCCTCTTTACGCTGCTGTTGCTGCCTGTTGACACGCTGCTTGGTCCGTTGGTGGTGGGTGATTCTGTAACGGTTTTCTTGATGCGAAGGAGAGTCGGACCAAAATGCGGCGTGTAGATTGCGATCCATGTTTATTAAACAAACGTAAAACACGAATCAAAATACAAACACTACAAAATAATAAACGTAATGAAAACCGAAACAGCCTAAACTGGTGCAAACTAACACTAAGGACAGGAACAATCACCCACAACCACACAGTGAAACCCAGGCTACCTAAATATGGTTCCCAATCAGAGACAATGACGAACACCTGCCTCTGACTGAGAACCATATCAGGCTGAACATAGAAATAGACAAACAAGGCATGAAACATAGAATGCCCACTCAGATCACACCCTGACCAATCAAAACATAGAAAATACAAAGTAAACTATGGTCAGGGCGTGACAATCCTCCATTTAGTCTAGTCACTGTCCAATTACAGTAATAACAAGGAAGACCCTGCAGAATCCTCCATTTAGTCTAGTCACTGTCCAATTACAATAAAAATATGGAGAAAGAATGGGACACTATTGGGACACTAAATCCAAGCCAGAAACATTCAACTGCCCTCTTTCCGTGTACATAACCTTTCAAAAGCTAATTTAATAAAACGTCATGTTGATTATATGTGTTTTACAGTCCCATCAGCAGACTTGTCTTCAAACCCTTATGTTTTTAATGGAACCAAATGTTCTTTCTACGCACCCACAAAGAATCTAAGGCTGCGTTTACACAGGCAGCCCAATTCTGATATTTTTTCCACTAATTGACCAATCAGATCAGCTCTGAAAAAGATCTGATGTGAAAAGATCTGATGTGATTGATCAAAAGACCAATTAGTAGAAAAAAAGGATCAGAATTGGGATGCCTGTGTAAACGCAGCCTAAGTGCTGCACACACAAACACACACAGTGGTTTCTTTCAGTCCCTTATTGCTATTCAACTATGGGTGCATTATGGGAAAACGCCACAGTCCACTTTCAGTATTTCTCCTTGTGGACTCCTTGTGAAGTCACAGGCTGAAGGTCAAATGACACCCTATTCCACATTGAGTGCACTACTTTGAACCATTTGCTGAGTGCTACATTGTGTAGTGCACTCTACAGGGAAAAGGGTGTCTTGAGATTTGCCCCCCAGTCTCAGCCACAGGCCCCCAGCTCTTTTGTAAACTGTTAGTTTAGTCCAATCTCAACTACATGTCATGGATAAACCCAGCGCAGTATTAACATGCTGCCCTCTATAGCACTGTGCACCTACACACACAGGTTAGATGGGCTTGTAGAGCAGAGATGTGACGTACTTCTTCTTATACCTGTGAGTCGCACTGAGCACCATCACTCCATCCTGAGGGAGAGGACAGATAGAGAGTGTGATTGTGTGAGACAGAAAAGACAGACGGGAGGGGACGGGAGAGAGAGAGAGACAGACAGACAGACAGACACTAATGCTATGTTATGCTATGGATGAGACTATTACTCAATCCATAAGTATTGCAGTAAGAAGTGGGATAGAGGATGCTGCTGTCCTCCTACAGTACCTTTATTGAGAGCGCATACAGATGGTTGAGCATCACATGGTTGGGTTCAGGCAGCAAGGCTGGGTCGCACTGTAGGAGAGGAAGAGAGAGAGAAGACGAATAAGTAATCAAGATGGTTCCAAATTGGAATTTACAATGCAGAGATGGGAGAGCGAAAGAGAATGAGAAAGGGAGAGAGAGACAGAGAGAAGATCAGAGAAGATGAGGGAGAGAGAAAGAGGAGAGAGGGAGACAGAGAGAAGATCAGAGAAGATGAGGGAGAGAGAAAGAGAGGAGAGGGGGAGACAGAGAGAAGATCAGAGAAGATGAGGGAGAGAGAAAGAGGAGAGAGGGAGACAGAGAGAAGATCAGAGAAGATGAGGGAGAGAGAAAGAGGAGAGAGGGAGACAGAGAGAAGATCAGAGAAGATGAGGGAGAGAGAAAGAGAGGAGATCAGAGAAGATGAGGGAGAGAGAAAGAGGAGAGAGGGAGACAGAGAGAAGATCAGAGAAGATGAGGGAGAGAGAAAGAGGAGAGAGGGAGACAGAGAGAAGATCAGAGAAGATGTGGGAGAGAGAAAGAGAGGAGAGGGGGAGACAGAGAGAGAGAAGTATAATATTAAGAAATGCTACAGAAGGAAAGTAGTATAAACCTACCAAAAAACAATTAGGCAACAACCAATTCTATCCCATTTAGACAACTTCCTGGACAAAACGTTCCACTATAATAGTGGAGGTGTAAACTTGGCAGTAGAAAACCTAAACATTATATTTGACCTCTCAGCTTCCCTATCAAATCTAAAAATGTAAAACAGAAAACCGAAGAAAACTAACAACAATGACAAATGGTTTGATGAAGAATGCAAAAATCTAAGAAAGAAACTGAGAAACCTAGTCAACCAAAAACATAGAGACCCAGACAACCTGAGTACACGCCTTCACTATGGTGAATCACTAAAACAATACAGAAATACACTACGGAAAAAGAAGGAACAGCAGGTCAGAAATCAGCTCAATGTAATTGAAGAATCCATAGACTCTTTCCACTTCTGGGAAAATTGGAAAACACTAAACAAACAACAACACGAAGAGTTATCTATCCAAAACGGAGATGTATGGGAAAACCACTTCTCAAATCGTTTTGGCTCTTTAACAAAGAACAAACAACAAAAACATAGTCTACATGATGAAATACAAATCTTAGAATCAACTATTAAAGACTACCAGAACCCACTGGATTCTCCAATTACATTGAATGAACTACAGGACAAAATACAAACCCTCCAACCCAAAAAGACCTGTGGGATTGATGGTATCCTCAATGAAATGATAAAATATACACACCTCAAATTCCAAATGGCTTAAACTCTTTAACATCATCCTCAGCTCTGGCATCTTCCCCAATATTTGAAACCAACGACTGATCACCCCAATCCACAAAAGTGGAGACTCATTTGACCCCAATAACTACAGTGGGATATGTGTCAACAGCAACCTTGGGGAAATCCTCTGCATTATCATTAACAGCAGACGCGTACATTTCCTCAGTGAAAACAATTTAACTGAGCAAATGTAAAATTGGCTTTTTACCAAATTACCGTGAGACAGACCTCGTATTCACCCTAACTGACAAACAAACAAAACAAAGGCAAAGTATTCTCATGCTTTGTTGATTTCAAAAAAGACTCATTTTGGCATGAGGGTCTGCTATACAAATTGATGGAAAATGGTGTTAGGGGAAAAACATAACACATTATAAAATCCATGTACACAAACAACAAGTGTGCGGTTAAAATTGGCAAAAAACACATTTCTTTCCACTGCCACACCCTGATCTCTTTCACCTGTCCTCATTATTGTCTCCAACCCCTCCAGGTGTCGCTTGTTTCCCCAGTGTATTTATCCCTGTGTTACCTGTCTCTCTGTCCCAGTGTATTTATCCCTGTGTTTCCTGTCTCTCTGTACCAGTGTATGTATCCCTGTGTTTCCTGTCTCTCTGTACCAGTGTATTTATCCCTGTGTTTCCTGTCTCTCTGTACCAGTGTATTTATCCCTGTGTTTCCTGTCTCTCTGTCCCAGTGTATTTATCCCTGTGTTTCCTGTCTCTCTGTACCAGTGTATTTATCCCTGTGTTACCGGTCTCTCTGTACCAGTGTATTTATCCCTGTGTTTCCTGTCTCTCTGTACCAGTGTATTTATCCCTGTGTTTCCTGTCTCTCTGTACCAGTGTATTTATCCCTGTGTTTCCTGTCTCTCTGTACCAGTGTATTTATCCCTGTGTTTCCTGTCTCTCTGTACCAGTGTATTTATCCCTGTGTTTCCTGTCTCTCTGTACCAGTGTATGTATCCCTGTGTTTCCTGTCTCTCTGTACCAGTGTATTTATCCCTGTGTTTCCTGTTTCTCTGTACCAGTGTATGTATCCCTGTGTTTCCTGTCTCTCTGTACCAGTGTATGCATCCCTGTGTTTCCTGTCTCTCTGTACCAGTGTATTTATCCCTGTGTTACCGGTCTCTCTGTACCAGTGTATTTATCCCTGTGGTTCCTGTCTCTCTGTACCAGTGTATTTATCCCTGTGTTTCCTGTCTCTCTGTACCAGTGTATTTATCCCTGTGTTACCGGTCTCTCTGTACCAGTGTATTTATCCCTGTGGTTCCTGTCTCTCTGTACCAGTGTATTTATCCCTGTGTTTCCTGTCTCTCTGTACCAGTGTATTTATCCCTGTGTTTCCTATCTCTCTATACCAGTGTATTTATCCCTGTGTTACCTGTCTCTCTGTACCAGTGTATTTATCCCTGTGTTTCCTGTCTCTCTGTACCAGTGTATTTATCCCTGTGTTACCGGTCTCTCTGTACCAGTGTATTTATCCCTGTGTTTCCTGTCTCTCTGTACCAGTGTATTTATCCCTGTGTTTCCTGTCTCTCTGTACCAGTGTATGTATCCCTGTGTTTCCTGTCTCTCTGTACCAGTGTATGTATCCCTGTGTTTCCTGTCTCTCTGTACCAGTGTATTTATCCCTGTGTTTCCTGTCTCTCTGTACCAGTGTATTTATCCCTGTGTTTCCTGTCTCTCTGTACCAGTGTATTTATCCCTGTGTTTTCTGTCTCTCTGTACCAGTGTATTTATCCCTGTGTTTCCTGTCTCTCTGTACCAGTGTATTTATCCCTGTGTTTCCTGTCTCTCTGTACCAGTGTATTTATCCCTGTGTTACCGGTCTCTCTGTACCAGTGTATTTATCCCTGTGGTTCCTGTCTCTCTATACCAGTGTATTTATCCCTGTGTTACCTGTCTCTCTGTACCAGTGTATTTATCCCTGTGTTTCCTGTCTCTCTGTACCAGTGTATTTATCCCTGTGTTTCCTGTCTCTCTGTACCAGTGTATTTATCCCTGTGTTACCGGTCTCTCTGTACCAGTGTATTTATCCCTGTGTTACCTGTCTCTCTGTACCAGAGTATTTATCCCTGTGGTTCCTGTCTCTCTGTACCAGTGTATTTATCCCTGTGTTTCCTGTCTCTCTGTGCCAGTTAGTCTTGTACGTTCAAGTCAACCAGCGTTTTTCCCATTTTCCTGCTTTGCCTTTTCTCCTTTTTCCTAGTCCTCCCGGTCAGGACTCCTGACAGTAAATCTCAGTAAGACAAAAATAATGCTGTTCCAAAAAGGTCCAGTCACCAGGACCACAACTACAAATTCCATCTAGACATCGTTGCCCTAGAGCACACAAAAAACTAAACATACCTCGGCCTAAACATCAGCGCCACAGGTAACTTCCACAAAGCTGAGAACGATCTGAGAGACAAGGCAAGAAGGGCCTTCTATGCCATCAAAATGAAAATAAAATTTGGCATACCAATTAGGATCTGGCTAAAAATGCTTGAATCAGTTATAGAACCCATATGGTTGAGAGGTCTGGGGTTTGCTCACCAATCAAGAATTCACAAAATGGGACAAACATTTATCAAAAATATTCTTTGTGTACAACGTAAAACACCAAATAATGCATGCAGATCAGAATTAGGCCGATACCCACTAATTATCAAAATCCAGAAAAGAGGCCGTTAAATTCTACAACCACCTAAAAGGAAGCGATTCCGAAACCTTCAATAACAAAGCCATCACCTACAGAGAGATGAACCTGGAGAAGAGTCCCCTAAGCAAGCTGGTCCTGGGGCTATTGAGAAAGGCCGCCGTAGGCAGACCTGGCTCTCAAGAGAATACAGGCTATGTGCACACTGCATACAAAAGGAGGTGGAAACTGAGCTGCACTTCCTAACCTCCTGCCAAATGTATGACAATATTAAACAAACCCAATTTTGATAAACTCTCATATATACTGGGTGAAATACCAGTGTGCCATCACAGCAGCAAAATGTGTAACCTGTTGTCACAAGAAAAGGGCAACCTGTGAAGAACAAACTCACCCCACAACCCATATTTATTTTGATCTATTTGCCCTTTTGTACTTTAACTATTTGCACATAATATAACATTTGAAATGTATTTATTATTTTGGAACTTTTGTGATTGTAATGTTTACTGTTAATTTGTATTGTTTATTTCACTTTTGTTTATTATCACTTGCTTTGGCAATGTTAACATGTTTCCCATGTCAATAAAGGCCTTAAAGTGAAATTGAATGTGAGAGAGAGAGAGAGAGAGAGAGAGAGAGAGAAGAACAGAGTCCCCTCATCTAGCTGGTCCTGGGGCTGAGTTCTACTAACACGCTGAATCCTCAGAACCAGAAAATCCAATGAATCGGAATAAACCAAATTACAACTCTGTCAAAACAAAACTACATTACTTATTGACAGTGGCATAAAATACTTAAGTAAAAATACTTTAAACAAGAGAGCATCCCTGGTCATCCCTACTGCCTCTGATCTGGCGGACTCTCTAAACACATGTGTTTCGTTTGTATATGAGTGTTTGAGTGTGCCCCTGGCTATCCGTACATTTAAAAACAAATCAAGATTGTGCTGTCTGGTTTGTTTAATATAAGGAATTTAAAATGATTTATACTTTTACTTTTGATACTTAAGTATATTTCAAACCAAATACTTTTAGACTTTTACTCAAGTAGTATTTTACTGGGTGACTTTCACTTTTACGTGAGTCATTTTCTATTAAGGTATATTTACTTTTACTCAAGTATGAAAATTGGGTACTTTTTCCACCACTGCTTATTGGGGAGCACAATCGACAGTACACCGTGGCAAACTATTTGACCTTGGTTACTGATCAAAACCTTAGAAAACCCTTGAGAAAGTACAGGCTCAGTGAGCACCGCCTTGTCATTGAGAAGGATAGACACAGGAAAACCTGGCTCCCTATAGAGGAAAGGCTGTGCAACCACAGCAGAACCCGAGACAGAACTGCATTTCCTGACAAAATTTTAAAAATATAAAACAATTAGACAGTGTGATTTCCCCAAATGTGAAACCCTTACTCAAGGTTTCAAAGACCTCTCTGATGAGAATAAGCTACCCGTCCTGTTGGGGGAGGACGCAGAGAGCTGTGGGTTGGCAGCACACTACATTGCTGCCAGACAGAAGATGAGGGACAGTGTGTGACAGACCTACTAACATGCACATGTCCTCTATGCCATTGTTATTGTTCAATGTATGGTTATATGGTTTAATTATGTATGGTTGTATGGTTTAATTATGTTAATATTGTAAATCTCCAAAGTAAGCTTTGGTATTATGCACATTGTTACATCATGACAATAAAGCAAATGTAATTGAATAATTGAGAGACAGAGAGCGAGAGAGAGAGGGATAAAGAGAGAGAGACTGAAACAGAAGGAAACTCACAGAGATGTTAGTGTCCTTGTTGAGGATGACCTGGAGGAGGTGTGGGGGGAGGATGGGCGGGGCTTTGGAGCGTTCCTCAGGCCTGAACATGTACTGCTCCTGTCCATAGGGACCTGGAGGGGAGCTGGACAGGTCTAAGGACACACAATGACACACACAGCATGTCATTCATATACTCTCAAATGGTGACTGATTTCCTGGGTTTTCATCAACTTAAATAACTTATCCTAAACACCTGATCAGGATTAAATATTACATCCTTCCTTGAGGTAATCACTGATCTGAAAAGGCTTGAATGGTGATAGGATGGAAACCCTACCTTCTCTTACCCAATCATGTACAGATCAGTGATTACCATGAGGAAGGAAACTTGGCCCAAACTTGCATGACCTTAAGTCGGCACCTCTTGGTCAGTACAAGGCTATGCTTAACCCAAAGGGACAACAGGGGATGAAAACCCTGCCTTCACTAATCCAATCAGAAATAGATAAGGCTATACAAGCTTAATGTAAAGGACAACAGAGGATTAGAGCCTCTACTGACCTGAGGTGTCGGTAGACTCCAGAGAGTCCACCTGCAGAGCATCAAACACCTCAAAGTCCGACTGCTTCACCTCGATCAGGTTGTTGATGGTGCCCAACTGGCTGGTCACCACAGGCTGCGGGAGGGAGTGTTATAGCAGGGTTAATAACAAATAAACCATGTGGATGGAACACCAAAACAAGGGAGTGTTATAGCAGGGTTAATAACAAATAAACTGTGTAGATGGAACACCAAAACAAGGGAGTGTTATAGCAGGGTTAATAACAAATAAACTGTGTGGATGGATCACCAAAACACAGCTGAAAATAGCTGCACTGTTGTATTTGAAAATTATTATTAAACCTTTATATGTTCAGGTTAGGCCTAAAATAAAATAAAAATGACATCATAAATGGAAATAAGTCACTGACTTTATTGTGCTATCCCTGTCACATTTCAAATGGATGTACTGTGTGTATGTATTTTTTAGGCAAAAAATAGGCAAAAAAAAGTATATCAATCTAGTAGTCTAGTTTAAGCCAGAGCCATATGTAGGGTTTACCTCTGAGGGGTCATGAACCCACTGTCCGTCCACAAAGAACTTGTACTGGTGCTCTCCCTCTGGCAAGTCCAGGATCGCTACAAAGTCATTGTGGCTTGGCGAAGAAATACTGTGTTAATACACTGCTAATGCACTATTAACTGTGTCAAAGTGTTGTCACTAATAAAATAGTATAACAGCAATACAGTATGCAGGCCAGGGCCTCTCCTTTCCCCTGCCCTACCTCTTATTGAGGTGGATCTTGTTGCCCCAGTTGTTAAAGGATCCAGCGATGTAAACCTCCTTCCCTCCTCCGGCCCAGCGGATGACCGTGGGCCTGGACTGAGGCCCGGTCTTCACCAGGTCATCCAGGTCGGGCTCCTCCTTGTCCGACACCTGACGGGAGAAAAGAAACTCAGTTTAAATCAAAATGTGGAAATGACAAGGGCTCTACTTTTTTTGTGATTCCTCGCATATTATCTCCTTGGAAGAAAAGGTCCAAAGTCCCTCACATTGGACCTTCTTCTCCAGTGGGTTTTGAGGAGGCGAGGAGAGAGGAATCGATAAAGATGAATTGAGAAAGAGCCAAGGTTTATCTCACTTGGCTAATATGGCTTCTACTTCTCTTCCCATCGTCCTCTTCTTAATCTGAACCGGAAATGTACCCCCCCCCCCCCCCTGCATCTGTTGTTCATGCAACTGTTTAGTGTGATGGTCTTTACGCCCCTGCCCCCAAATATCCTATGTTCCAGAGCAGAGGTACCTTGGAGGACCCCAGGCCGTGTGTGTTGAAGATGTTAGGGTCATCAGTGCTGTCCACCATCTTGCTGGGCTCGTGGTCTTTGTCTCTGCTGTCAGAGCGATGGGCCTTGGCGCCATGGCGGTCTCCGGACATCCGGTCGCCTGTGTTACCCATGATCCTTTACTAAGTTTCCTGCCAGGACAAGCTGAAAGACAACATACAGTCATCATCATCATCTTACAAACAACAAGACATAACTTGCCACCCAAACCAACCTCTGAACATTACTTGCATATTTCAGATTAGTTAGATAAGGTCAACAACAGCAGGATGCTTGATGCAGAGAGACTAAGGGGGATTGGATATATGTTTTGCCTTGTCAACAACAGGATGCTTGATGCAGAGAGACTAAGGGGGGATTGGATATATGTTTTGCTTGTCATTTGAATAACTAGCTAATGTTAGCTAGCTAGCTATACAGAATTTCCAGCAAATCTATGATCAATGTGTACAGTTGCTGACATTGGTAACAGAGCTGAATATTGACTGTACTTAGCTAGCTAAAGTTACTCATGTTGAGCTAGCTATCTAAACAGCTGACTTGTTACCAGAATCGGAAGTGCTCTGCTCGGCCCACCACCAGCTGGCTAGCCCACTCCTGACAATCAACAAGTCGGGTCATGGATGTGCTGCTCCACGAGCACGAAGAAACAAACTTGAACGACCAAGCAATCTGGCAATAACTATAGTCTAGATCAGAATACAGAATTGAACAAGGCAAAGGCTACAGTTAGTTCCCTTAGCAGTTAGCTAGCATAAATCGCTCCCCCTGACCCCCGCAGGGAATATTTTTTGCTGCCTCAATACCTATCGTGGGCTATACTTAGGGTGTGATTGTGAAATGCCAACCAGTGACAATGCTAACATCATGACATGCCATGTTGATCAATCGGTTCTGTATGGGACAGTTACTCACCAAATGACACGATTCGAAGTTTGTTTAACACTGAGTCCTCCTCTTCAACTTTGACGTCAACATTCTTCTTCACAATGTTATTCCACCAACTACGGATCCCCAGCAGGACAAACTATGCAGTCATTGGAAAAAATAGATAAACCTGTTTCATGAACAGAAATAGTGAAACACCTAACCCAAGATCAGATAGAACTGGAATTAGCATATATCGTTAACCAGCAACACACATATACAGTGCTTTACGGCAAACCAGCCCTGTGTACTGTGTCATATTTTACCAATAGAAACGTTTAATTTTCATTTGTGTCATTTATATAAGAACATAGATTAATAGACATCACCCACAGTCAGTAAAATGGTTGTATTTCGGACTTTTTACGTTCACTACTGAGAAAACGCCAGTTACTGAGTGGATGTGCAGGAAACATGGCCGTGTCGAGTGAGTCGCAGCATCTCCAGTATGATCATCCTTTGTGTGCTTCAGGAGTGTCATGAAAAATGAAAGAGACATGAAGTCATTCATTATTTCATATAACTAAATATTCCCAATTAGGAGCTTAGTATAACGTGACTTAATCAACAGTATTGTAATGTATTTTAGAGAATACTGTACAGTAGACCAGCAGAAGCTTAGCACTGATGGAAAACTTGTGTGGTTATATCATATAATAATATATGCCATTTAGCAGACACTTTTATCCAAAGCAACTTACAGTCATGCCTGCATACATTTAACATATGGGTGGTCTAGGGAATCAAACCCACTACCCTGGGGTTACAAGCACCTTGCTCTACCAACTGAGCCACAAAGGACCATTATTTCTTCTAACGATACCTATTTCACATACATTTGAGGTTTCATACCACCAGACACAGAAAATCACAAGGCTGACAAAAAATCAGTCCACAAAAACAACAATCAAAGCTTACTAACCAACAGTCCAGTCAGAGCCTTGCTGATATTGTGAATGCCTGACTTTTTACTCTTGGACTATTTGCTCTTTATAACATCATCTGCTGACACATCAGCTTTGAACTCACTGCTTGATCATGGCGCTCCCTGACGCTGGAGACCCTCTCCTTCCGGCCTGTGGCTTCCTCATCATCACTGGTCCCAGGGGACTCCATCTGTAGCTCCCCTGGAGCTATGGGAACGACTAGGGTCATCACTGGCCTGCTTCTTGGGGAGTGGGAATAGGACTGAGGGGCAGAGGAAATGCAAGACAAGGCATTGGGTTACAATTCCAGTTATAAGTTAGAACTTTATTTAGATTATTTTATCAAAGTTGTGTTTTGGGTTGATGTTATACAGAAGTTGGATTAGCCTAACACAGTATATTAGCTGAGAAGCATACGTTTAATAAAACAACATGCACAAGGCATTGCTACATGTGTTAAGAAACCCTAGATAGAATCATCGGCATGTGAAAGACAGTCATTAATACCTTCTTCTCTGACTTCTGTGATCCTCTTCTTAACCTTCGGGAACTCTTGATTATCACCAGTTATGTACTTATAAAAATAAAATAAAAATGTAGTTTTTAGAAAGCTTATCAAGTGTAGGGATTCCTGGAAAAGAATGTGTTTAATACATTCTCTCTTCCAGAATCATCTAAATGAATGCAGACCTAAATTGATCTCATTAGCTATACATTCCATCCTTTTGTTAAATATACAGTTCCTTTTTTTCCTTGTAAGATTTTTTGCATATTGAAAGCCAAAGGTCTTACACTTTTCTGAACTTTGATCTCACAGCTTGGTCGATAGACATCTTGTCATCCTCAATAACCTTTTCAATTATTTAACCCTCCTGGTGTGTTCTGGTCGAATTGGATCGATTTCCAAGTTTTCTCTCTGAAAAATGTAGTTAATTTAATCTGATTGTCATAAGGTTCCATGACTTTGTCCACACAGGTCATCTGAACACACAAAATATATTTTGATGATTTCCATGACATTTTGGGTGTTTTATTTCACTTTTGTACACCTGTGGTGTTCCTGGTCAAAAATGACTGGTCATTAGAAATGAATGGGTGAGACTACAATTATTGTATAAAATTGAGGTCAGGCACATGCCCATTCATCAGATAGACACACTTCCTCTCCCAGACCCCCACATGCATGTGTGTTTGATCACACACACACATACCTCACTGCCCTTCTTGACATCCATGGCAACCCCCACTGGAACTTTTCCCCAATAGAATCTTTCCCACACGGGAAGCACACCTGTTGGCATTCTCACAAATAATTGCAACACTGTTTCAATAATGTATATAATTTTTCTCACAGCTCTGGTATATAAAGCTTTTTTGAGGCCTTGCTCACAATTCATTCTGTGGCAGCACAATTATCAAATTATACACTGTATGTGAGGCTCTTGATCATATCTTTGAGGAGGAGAGAGGCCAGGAAACAGACAGTGAAGATGCATTAGATGAGAAAGTAGTCTGTGATAAGTAGCACAATATGTTTCATCTGAGTATTTATTATAGTCAAAATAATCCATACATTATGTTTTTTGTACTCAAAAACGAGTTGTATGAGCTCAGGTCAATGAGGCCTACAGGCCATAAAAGCAAATAGAAGTTCAAAACGTGTAATGTTCACAAGAATTTAAGTTGATAAAAAGATCTAACACAATATATGTATTGATAATATGATAATATATGTATTATTATGGATTTATAATCAGCTATAATGGGGCGGCCATTTTGGACCAGGAACACAGAATTAATTAACATGAAACCGAGGGTTTCCGAGGGTTTCTCCTATACAAATAGCCAGAGCCTTTAAAAACGTATTATATTTTTGAAAGAACATGATAAACATCCACTTACCATTTGTAGTAGTAGTAGCCCTCCTCAGCTCTATAGCCTAGAAATAAAAGTTCTGGGAGCACTGTTTTCTGTTTTGTTTTATTTCAAACAGGTTCATCGCGTTTGATCGATTACGTCAAAAGAAGTTTGAATCATCTAGAAATGACAAATTTAAATTTCATCATTTACGGGACACAGCATTCACAAACTTGCACTGCGTTTGTTGTAAGCCCTCTAGATGGCGCCATGCACACAGCATTGAGATAGAGGTTTAGCCTTTGCAATGGGAGCACTCCAATCCTTTCCATTGTCAACATTGATTCTTGGACAACTGTCTGTAAACACTTGTATTGACCCATAACACATGCATTGCTTTTCTTTCAGTCTAAGTTTTGTGAGCTCAGTGAGAACATTCATACATCGCTCACAATGTCAATCAATTCAGGTATAACCGTATTACATACTCAAACATAATTAAGACATTGAGGCAACATAATAACAATTGGTCTAACTCTAAATGTTAACTGCGTGCATGGCATGCACGTGTGTGTGTGTGTGTGTGTGTGTGTGTGTGTGTGTGTGTGTGTGTGTATATGTGTGTGGGGGGGATGGGATTATTCTGAATTCCAGTATTAACAGATTGAATTTCTGTTTTTAAGACTTTCCCTCAGCTCCATTCATGATTGACAGACAATATTTGCATGCAAGTTTGTAAGTATATATATTTTGCTAGGGATACAGCTTAACAGTCAAGAACAACAATGGAAATACATATGGGGGAAAAACACATGAAAAACATAGCATTGAGGCTGTTGTAAATTACACTGAAAGTGTAAAAAACATCAATAAAAACCAACCAAATAAAAGATACAATTATGATATTTAACTGAGGTTAAGGCACACTTAAATAATAATATAATCGCTTACGTGCGCATGGAGTACTTCATATTACAGAAGAACAGAAAATACTTTAGACAAAGCTCTCAACAGTGTTCACCTGAATACCTTCTCCTTTCCCCCTATACAGTGTAAGACCCATAATGCAGTTCTTCTCAGTTATATTGCACCATCTTTTGTGTTGGATATGTCTCATATCGCTGTGCGTTAAAGGGGTGAATGTCATTTTTGGAGTTTACTGATATGGCCCAGTTTGAACTAGCCTTAGCTTCTCCTTGCGAGGCTCGCAGAGCGAACGTGATCTCGATGTTTGGCTACGCGAGAACATAGAAGTCTATGTGCAACACAAATCTGGTTGACTGTCTAAAAGATCTAACGATCTAACAACCTATTTCACGATCCCTGCATCATTCGGAGATGGATCATTCCTCATTTTGAGATCCCCAGGCCGGTCTTCATGTACTCGTAGACCACATAGCTGATGCTCACAGCAGGAATGACTTTCATGAAGTTGGGCAGGATACCCCGGTAGAGTCCAAAGAACCCCTCGTTAGCCAGGATCCCCTTCACTAGCCCACTCATGGTGGACTTGTCTGACGCATCCAGAGTTGCTGTGAAACAGATAGTGAAAGACAGGACGCAGGAGTAAAATAAAATGTTAGTTTGTTCACACTCACTACCTCAGGTTGCCACTTAGTTTCTCTCTCATGGCAATCAGGTGATCTCTGTTTTACCATACAGTAAAAAAAAAGTATTTTATGATTAAGTAGCAGATGGTTTTATTCATCAAATATTTATTTCTGCGCTGCTGGAGAGCTTTGACAGTAAATAGGTGAATTTTGTATGTCCATTGTTTTTCGTCTTCAATCAATAAAGTAGTAACAGATGCATGTTGATTGTCATGTATTACCCTGCGCCTGCATGCGTGTGCGGAGCAGGGCGAGAGGGTAGCTGGCCAGCTGGCCACACGTGCTGGAGATGGTGCCACATCCTAACAGCACCAGGATGCCAGGGTTGGCCGTGTCTTTGGCATAGCGGGACAACCAGGCATTCTTCAGGCTCTAGGGTACACAAACACAGAGTGGGGCAATCAACAAGGATCATTTAGGGATGAGACTGCCACCACAGGAAATCAGACAGTGGTCACAATGTTGTAAGCCTTCCCTCATTTAGACAAATGCAATTCAGTGGATTCACTGGATTTCATTCTTAAGTCCTGAAAAACTTGTAAGATGATGGAATTCTCTGTTTTAGTAATACATGTCAGTGAACTGTAAAGCATTGTGTTACTGTAATGAGGAATAGCATTGACTCAGTGATATGAATCCTCAGCCTGCAGACCTCGTAAACAGCTAGGTCGATGCCAGCATAGGGAATGATGCCTATCATGTTGGGAGTGTAGCCTTTATAGAAGGCTTTGATGCCCTCTTTCCTCAGAATCTTCTTGGCACAGTCAAACATTCCATTATACTGGCCAGTTTTCCCCAGAGTCAGTCTGGTCTTCATGACCTAAAAAGAGGAAACAGAGAGGGTGAGTAACCGTGTAAATGCACTGCTTTACGAGAAGCCAAAATGACTGGTGTGCCATCTAATGCCACTATCTAGCGGGACAGAAGTTTGAGCCTATTTACGTGGCTTATTTGTCATGAATACATAGTAACAACACAAAGATTTGCACTCTTGTTTCAACTTTTACGCTCGAGATACAGTGGGCTCCAAAAGTATTGGGACAGTGACCATTTTTTATTATTTTATTGTATTCAAGCACTTTGGATTGTAAATGATACAATGACTGAGGTTATACATGACAATCAACATGTATATGTTACTACTTTATTGATGGAAGACGAAAAACAATGGACATACAAAAATCACATTTACTGTCAAAGCTCTCCAGCAGCACTGAAATAAATATTTGACTAATAAAACCATCTACTACTTAATCATGTAAATTCACTTTTTTAAAACTCTGTCACCTTTAATTTTAGGGTATTTTCATCATAGTCACCTCATTTTAGGGGACCAAAAGTATTGGGACAAATTCACTTATATGTGTATTAAAGCAGTCAAAAGTTGAGTATTTTGTCCCATATTCACAGCACGTAATGACAATATTAAGCTTGTGACTCTAGTAACTTGTTGGATGCGTTTGCAGTTTGTTTTGGTTGGGTTTCAGATTATTTTGTACCCAAATAGAAATGAATGGTAAATAATGTATTGTGTCAGTTTGGAGTTACTTTTATTGTAAATAAGAATATAATATTTCTAAACACTTCTACATTAATGTGGATGCTACCATGACTACGGATAATTCTGAATGAGAAAGTTAGACCTACAAATATCATACCCCCCAAAAATGTTACCTTCCCTGTTATTGTAATGGTGAGAGGTTAGCATGTCTTGGGGGTATGATATAAAATGCTACCTTCCCTGTTATTGTAATGGTGAGAGGTTAGCATGTCTTGGGGGTATGATATAAAATGCTACCTTCCCTGTTATTGTAATGGTGAGAGGTTAGCATGTCTTGGGGGTATTTACAAATCTTATTTACAGTAAAAGTGACTTCAAAATGACACAACACATTGTTTACCATTCATTTCTATTGGGCACAAAATAACCTGAAACACAACCAAGACCAATATGTAGAGTCACAAGCTTGATGTAGTCATTGCGTGCTATGAATATTGGACCAAATACTTAACTTTTTACTACTTTAATACACATACAAGTGAATTTGTTCCAATACTTTAGGTCCCCTAAAAAGTTCTGTACGGTTATGGATGAAAAACCCTCAAATTAAAGTTGACAGTCTGCACTTGAACCTCATAGTCACTGTATCATTTACAATCCAAAGTGCTGGAGAATAGAGCCAAAATGACAACAAATAAATGTGTCACGGTCAATACTTTTGGAGCTCACTGTATTTCTGAGAAGTTGCATTTCTCTATCACCAAGATCAAAATGTTTCATGAATGACACGTGATGAAATTGACCGCAGAAGACGGAAATGTCTTTGGAATGTTAATAGAATACTTGATGAAATGAATTCCAGAGACCTGAAAGTAACATTGGGAGGTGACAATGGGTGGTCTCACCTCCATGGGGTAGATGGACGACTGGGCCGTGGCGCCTGCCAGAGAGCCAGCCATGAACCTCTGGTAGGTCTGGACCTTCTCTCCCTCTGGTGTCAGCAGCTTCTTATACTGACAGGAGAGAGATGCGTCATGAAGACAACACAGAGATACTATCACACATTTACCCTTTCATCCATCTTCCCTCTTTTTCTCTGTCCGTCTTCCCTCTCTCGCTCTGTCCGTCTTCCCTCTTTTTCTCTGTCCGTCTTCCCTCTCTCGCTGTGTCCGTCTTCCCTGTCTGTCTGTCTGTCCGTCTTCCCTCTCTCGCTCTGTCCGTCTTCCCTCTCTGTCTGTCCGTCTTCCCTCTCTGTCTGTCCGTCTTCCCTGTCTGTCCGTCTTCCCTCTTTTTCTCTGTCCGTCTTCCCTCTCTCGCTCTGTCCGTCTTCCCTCTCTCGCTCTGTCCGTCTTCCCTGTCTGTCTGTCTGTCCGTCTTCCCTCTCTTGCTCTGTCCGTCTTCCCTCTCTCGCTCTGTCCGTCTTCCCTCTCTGTCTGTCCGTCTTCCCTGTCTGTCTGTCTGGCTGTCTGTCTGTCTTCCCTCTCTTCCTTTGGCTGTCTTCCTTCTCTTTCTCTATCTGTCTTCCCTCCCCATCTCTGTCCGTCTTCCCTCCCCGTCTCTGTCCATCTTCCCTCTCTCGCTCTGTCTTCCCTCTCTCTCTGTCTGTCTTCCCTCTCCATCTGTCTGTCTTCCCTCTCTGTCTGTCTGTCTTCCCTCTCTGTCTGTCTGTCTTCCCTCTCTGTCTTCCCTCTCTTTCTCTCTCTGTCTGTCTTCCCTCTCTTTCTGTCTTCCCTCTCTTTCTCTGTCTTCCCTCTCTTTCTCTGTCTATCTTCCCTCTCTTTCTCTGTCTGTCTTCCCTCTCGCTGTCTGTCTTCCTCTCTCATTCATGTTTCCTTTCCTCGCTATCGTTTGATTCATTTCTTCCTGCTTTCCATATTTCACTATGTCTTTCTCTCTAGGTCAACCTCTTTTTGTCTACCTCCATCAAAGTAAAGATATGAAACAGTGTCCAACCTGTTCGTAGGCCATGAATTTGATAGCGGTCTCAGGGGCGATCTTTAACACGTTGATCCCGTTCCCTCGCCATAGTGAGGCCACGCCCCCTTCCTTAATCATCTGTTTGAATCCTCCCAACAGGGTGATCCGGTTGGACTTGGAGGAGTGGACCTGAAACACAACCACAGGCGTTGTAGATTAGACAATACTGATGGATAGGTAGCATTCCTGTAGTGCTTTTCACTATGTCTCCAACACTTCACTTTGTAAGGGGTTGTAGGCCTAAAAAAAAACTCAAAACAAAATGTGTAAGGTTTGTGATAAGGGTTATAGTTAGAAGTTAAATCATATAAAGCGGTCTACTTTCGGCCTCCATAGAGTGGTCAGACTGTGACAACCTTTCCGGTGCTCTACCTGCATGAAGACCTTCACCCTGTCCAGGGGGGCGGTGCCTGTGCGAGAGACCGCCCCGGCCATCGCCCCGGCAGCCAGCTGTTTCCACCAGCCTCCCGAGGTCTTCTCCTCCTCAGTGAACTCATCAGGGATGGCAATGCTCTCTCCTATGTCCAGCACCTGGTGAATAAAACATATTAGCTTGAACAGGTGCCAAACTGCTGGGACAGGAATTCTGTACGATCAATAAATGTATTCTTGTAATAATTCTTATAGTAAACTGTTCAGTCGGTCTTTCATGTTGTTCCAACTTCCCATTCTTCATCAGATTGCCCATAAGATAACCTTCGAGCTATAGTAAGTAACAGATGTGGTCAATACAGTGCCAAGACCTAACCAGACTGCTACCTTCTCAACCAGCAGGTCTATTCTCATACAGTGCTGAAACTGTCTACCAACACCTGCTACAGATGTAGTATCTTCATTTGACCAGTTTTGTCAAAGGACAAAATAATACTGCAGCAGAACAATTAGAATATATATTTTTTTAAAGTGATAATTTCTAACAGGAAATTAGTTTTGATAGGCTACAGTACAGACGTGGCCAAAAGTTTTGAGAATGACACAAATATAAATTTTCACAGAGTCTGCTGCCTCAGTATCTTTAGATATTTTTGTCAGATGTTACTATGGAATACTGAAGTATAATTACAAGCATTTCATAAATGTCAAAGGCTTTTATTGACAATTACATGAAGTTGATGCAAAGATTCAATATTTGCAGTGTTGACCCTTTTTCAAGACCTCTGTAATCCGCCCTGGCACGCTGTCAATTAACTTCTGGGCCACATCCTGACTGATGGCAGCCCATTCTTGCATAATCAATGCTTGGAGTTTGTCAGAATTTGTGGGGTTTTGTTTGTCCACCCGCCTCTTGAGGATTGACCACAAGTTCTCAATGGGATTAAGGTCTGGGGAGTTTCCTGGCCATGGACCCAAAATATCTATGTTTTGTTCCCCGAGCCACTTAGAGCCTTATGGCAAGGTGCTCCATCATGCTGGAAAAGGCATTGTTCATCACCAAACTGTTCCTGGATGGTTGGGAGAAGTTTCTCTCAGAGGATGTGTTGGTACCATTCTTTATTCATGGCTGTGTTCTTAGGCAAAATTGTGAGTGAGCCCACTCCCTTGGCTGAGAAGCAACCCCACACATGAATGGTCTCAGGACGCTTTACTGTTGGCATGACACAGGACTGATGGTAGCGCTCACCTTGTCTTCTCCGGACAAGCTTTTTTCCGGATGCCCCAAACAATTGGAAAGGGGATTTATCAGAGAAAATGACTTTACCCCAATCCTCAGCAGTCCAATCCCTGTACCTTTTGCAGAATATCTGTCTGTCCCTGATGTTTTTCCTGGAGAGAAATGGCTTCTTTGCTGCCCTTCTTGACACCAGTCCATCCTCCAAAAGTCTTCGCCTCACTGTGCGTGCAGATGCACTCACACCTGCCTGCTGCCATTCCTGAGCAAGCTCTGTACTGGTGGTGCCCCGATCCTGCAGCTGAATCAACTTTAGGAGACGGTCCTGGCGCTTACTGGACTTTCTTGGGCGCCCTGAAGCCTTCTTCACAACAATTGAACCGCTCTCCTTGAAGTTCTTGATGATCCGACAAATGGTTGATTTAGGTGCAATCTTACTGGCAGCAATATCCTTGCCTTTGAAGCCCTTTTTGTGCAAAGCAATGATGACGGCACATGTTTCCTTACAGGTAAACATGGTTGACAGAGGAAGAATAATGATTCCAAGCACCACCCTCCTTTTGAAGCTTCCAGTCTGTTATTCAAACTCAATCAGCATGACAGCGTGATCTCCAGCCTTGTCCTCGTCAACACTCACACCTGTGTTAATGAGAGAATCACTGACATGATGTCAGCTGGTCCTTTTGTGGCAGGGCTGAAATGCAGTGGAAATGTTTTTTGGGGGGATTCAGTTCATTTGAATGGCAAAAAGGGACTTTGCAATTAATTGCAATTCATCTGATCACTCTTCATAACATTCTGGAGTATATGCAAATTACCATCATACAAACTGAGGCAGCAGACTTTGTGAAAATTAATATTTGTGTCATTCTCAAAAATTTTGGCCACGACTGTAGGCTTTAGTTTAGGTCCATTTTGGATATACTTGAATGACGTAGTGGAGAACAATATATATCTTGTGTAATTAAACTATATATAACAGAGGTTGTTGATGTGTTTGGCTGCATTTCAGAGACATTTTTGTACCTTTGAATATTCGCAGTAGTATGACATTTATTATGTTTGGTGCTTTAGCGTTTGAGCGAGAGAGAGAACTGTAGGTGTTCAGTGAATTTATGGAAATCACGAAGCTCATTTGAATTCTCAGTAACAGAGTGATCAAATGAAGATACTACATCTGTATCCCACCACAAACAGTGACACAAGCAGTAACAGTAACACCATTTTAACAGGTAGTCTCAACAGTATGTTATGGAAGCCGCTCACTATTTGCTAGAAATAAACTTTGCAAGATAACCCTGCTGGAGATAAGCAAAAACAGTACATTTTTCTGATGAAAGTCAAAAGTCAAAGTCAAAGTGGAAACAGCACTGTACTCCACAGTTTGACAGTTAAACGTCTGTTACAGAGAATATTCTAGGAGGCCTACATTCACTGTACTGCTTGATCTGGAGGCTGCTTTAGGTAATCTGTGTCTTATTATTTTAGCACTGTGGTGAAGCTGTTGGTCAATGCATTTCCATGCATTTACAAGGCCCAAAGACAGACACAAACATTATCTCAATCTGAATTATTAATGGCCCTTAATTGATTTGAAAAATTGGACAGGAGTTTTTATCCCATATTGTTGCTTACACCCATCAAGTTCCTTCATTCCTTCAAGAGACGGACGTGTGATTGCGTGTGTGTGCATGTGTGTGTGCTGTGTTTGTGTGGCGTGTGTGTGCACTAGGACTGGGTGACCCCACTGACCGTGGAGTGTTTCCAGTAGCGTACGATCTCGTTCAGGTTATGGGCAGGGTTGAACAAGAAGTGATCCCTCCACTCGTTCCAGTCCACCATCATGGTACCATCGATGTCCATGCTGCAAAGGCAGGATATGAGGTTAAAGAGCAGGATAGTAACAGTACTAGCCTGGTTGCCATTCTGCATCTGCTTTAGCCAACTTTACTACTTTTGTTGCAGCCCAGCACTAACACTGATTCAACAAATCAATGATTTTCTGATTAGTTGATTAGTTTAATCTAAATTCTTAGAGTAGGGCTGCACGATATGGGCAAATATTTTCATCAAATATTTGAATTGTGATTTGATGTGCGATAACAATCTAAACAGTTAGGTAAATTGTTGGAATAATATACAGTACCAGTCAAACGTTTGGACTCATTCAAGGGTTGTTCTTTATTTTTACTATTTTCTACATTGTAAAATAATAGTGAAGACATCAAAACTATGAAAGAAAAAAATATGGAATCATGTAGTAACCAAAAAAGTGTTAAACACATCAAAATATATTTTAGATTCTTCAAAGTGGGCACCCTTTGCCTTGATGACAGCTTTGCACACTCTTAGGATTCTCTCAACCAGCTTCATGAGGAATTATTTTCCAACAGTCTTGAAGGAGTTCCCACATATGCAGAGGACTTTTTGGCTGCTTTTCCTTCACTCTGCGGTCCAACTCATCCCAAACCATCTCAATTGGGTTGAGATTGGGTGATTGTGGAGGCCAGGTCATCTGATGCAGCACTCCATAACTCTCCTTCTTGGTCAAATATCCCTTACACAGCCTGGAGGTGTGTTAGGTCATTGTCCTGTTGATAAACAAATGATAGTCCCACTAAGCGCAAACCAGATGGGATGGCGTATCGCTGCAGAATCCTGTGGTAGCCATACTGGTTAAGTGTGCCTTGAATTCTAAATAAATCACTGACCGTATCACCAGCAAAGCACCCCCACACCATCACACCTCCTCCTCCATGCTTCACGGTGGGAACCACACATGCAGAGAACATCCGTTCACCTATGCATCTCACAAAGACACAAAGTTTCTTGGCCCAAACAAGTCTCTTCTTATTGGTGTCCTTTAGTAATAGTTTCTTTTCAGCAATTTGACCATGAAGGCCTGATTCACACAGTCTCCTCTGAACAGTTAATGTTGAGATGTATCTCTTACTTGAACTCTGTGAATAATTTATTTGGGCTGAAATCTGAGGTGCAGTTAACGCCAATGAACTTGTCCTCTGCAGCAGAGGTAACTCTGAGTCTTCCTTTCCTGTGGCGGTCCCCAAGAGAGATGGTTTTTGCAACTGCACTTGAAGAAACTTTCAAAGCTCTTGAAATTTTCCAGATTGACTGACCTAAAGTAATGATGGACTGTCATTTCTCTTTGCTTATTTTAGCTTGCCATAATATGGACTTGGTCTTTTACCAAATAGAGCTATCTTCTGTATACCCCCCTATCTTGTCACAACACAACTGATTGGCTAAAACGCATTAAGAAGGAAAGAAATTCCACAAATTAACAAGGCACATCTGTTAATTGAAATGCATTCCAGGTGACTAACTTATGATGCTGGTTGAGAGAATGCCAAGAGTGTGCAAAGCTGTCATCAAGGCAAAGGGTGGCTACTTTGAAGAATCTCAAATATAAACTATATTTTGATTTGTTTAACACTTTTTTAGTTACTACATGATTCCATGTGTTTTTTTCATAGTTGTGATGTCTTCACTATTTTTCTACAATGTAGAAAATAGTAAAAATAAAGAAAACCCTGGAATAAGCAGGTGCGTCCAAACTTTTGACTGGTACTGTAAATAGAATGACTTCTATTAAGAAGCAAAGTGGAAAGCAGCATCATTCTGGTTTGGACCAATCGGTTGACTGCATTTGACCCAACAGAACCGCATGCAAATGTATAGTAAATCTAACAGCATGGAGGAACTGCACTGCTTAAGTGACATGGGGCGGGGCTTGTTGTGTGTGGGAAACAGCTGAAAGAGAAGAAAAACCTGAGTAAACTATAAAAGCGGACATTACCCACGGCTGAGATGCGTTTCCAAATATTGCGATATGGATCTCTTGCGATATGGATATTGCACATGTCAATATTGCGATTTCAATGTAAATTCGATTTATTGTCAGCCCTGGGTTAGAGTACGAAATGCAAGCAATGAGTGATTTATGAGTACAAACCTTTGTAGGATGGTCTGGGCCTCTTCCTGGGTGATGTCCATGCCCAGCTCTTCAAGGGACTGCTTAATCTCAGAGGCATCGATGCGCCCTGGAGGAAATTATGGAGGCATTTCAATGTGTTGTTTAAGTACATTCTGTACCTAAATGCTGATGAGTATGATGCTTGTTCTATCATGCCTTGTTGCTTTATAACAGTGATATTATTACATTGATATGAGAACTGTGTCATTCTGACAGGTCTCATCATGTACTGTTCTTCTTCTAAACTATTCAAATAAACGTTTCATATAAAAATGATAATACCGTCGTTGTTTTTGTCCAAGCTCTTGAACGTAAGGCGCAGTCTCTTTTCATGCTCTTTCAGATATTTGTTGAACTCGTTGAAGTCAAGCCCTCCATCTTTGTTTTTGTCACCGGACGATACAATTTTCTGTGCAGACACAAATGAGAGGCTTTTTTTATTTGCCTCACTCTAGTAAGTTTAACCCTTCATTGCCTATGAAGCAAGCTACTCTGCAAGGTTACTCATCACACAAGACTCAGGAAACCCTGACAAAGACAGGAACTGTATAACATTCCTATACTGTGTATTGTTATAGAGTTGATGAAACTGTGGAGCTACAAGAGCATGCTGTGCACGTGACTGAATACTGAACGGTAATGAATATTTCAAACTGTCTGGAGATGACTTAGTCAATGGGATGGGGATGTTCCACTGTAGCTGGTAACAGATACCAAAATATCTGTTTTCATTCCCTGGTACTGTGGAGGAAGTAGCCTTTTCTCTCCTTCGACCAATGGTGCACTAGTTCTCAGCGTTGACTAATTCTCTGAGAACTAGTGCAACATTGATCGATGACAGAAAAGTCTAATGACGAAAGTGATGAACTATTCTGTGGATGTCATATTGACGATGAAACCGACCTGTGTGTCCCGCAAGTTAAACCAGCCCCAGGCCTGTATCCACAAAGCATAGACTAGGAGTGCTGATCTAGGATCAGGGCCTCATCTGTCCATATAGTCCTATTCATTATGATCTAAAAGGCTAAACTAATTCTACACTTTAAAAAAAGGGTTCCAAAGGGGTTCTTTGGCTGTCCCTATATAGGAGAACCCTTTTCGGTTCCAGGTAAACCCATTTTTGGGTCTAGGTAGAACCCTATGTGGAAAAGGTTCTACACGGAACCCAAAACGGTTCTACTAGATTCCAAAAGGGTTCTACCTGGAACAAACAAGGGTTCTTCAAAGGGTTCTCCAATGGAGACAGCCGAAGAACCCTTTTAGATTCTAGAGAGCACCTTTTTTCTAAGAGTGTAGATCAGCAATTCTACTCTGAGAATGTGTGGATACAGGCCCATGCCTGAACTGATAACCCCAGGCACTGCTCTATCTCTCCTGGATATGACACGTGACAGGGGAGGAACTGGTTGGAAGACTAAAGTTTAGATAGAACAGTACTTAGTTTATATAAAGTTCTAATTACAGGACACATGCACATACTACAGGAAAATGCCCTACATATGAGTGAATGGATGAATAGTCTAAGGGAATGAGAATGTCATATGTTCATTTAATTGTTACCTATATGTCCCACTAGCTTGGTCCCAGATCTGTTTGTGCTTTTGCCTACACCGTTGTCATTGTAAAGCCAATGTTTTGCATGACAATTCCATAAGGAGTTGGTAAAATAGCAGAAAACGAACTGGCACCCAGGCTAATGTCCCACTCCCATTTGAATCACTGAGCTATGTATAATAATAATTGAATAGATTGCTTGGAAATAGAACATAATGGCTCTTCATTGCATGTGCATTTACCTGCGCTGCACCTTTGCGGAATGATATGCCCATTGCGGTTAGACCTGCTCTCAATTCGGCAACATCCACCTTCCCATCCTTGTTGGTGTCCAGTTTATCGAACAGGTCCTGGTATGACCTTTGACTGTCGGGATCCCAGCATCGGGAGTCCGTTAGTATAAATCCTCTTATAACCTGATACATTGTTGCGGTTGGCAAAGAGGCAATAGATTGGGCCTTGTCTATCTTTTTCAGAAAGTTGAATGCATAGCAATATTGAAAACCACAGCTTGGGAAAAGATAGCCATTGGTATGCGGTCTGTCGTCTTAATCAGTCGGTCGTTGTAATTATCTCCGTTCGCGACAAGATAAATAACGATGAACGAAATTTGTGACGACGATCTGACACAGCTCCATACTCCCAGCAAATACTGCTGCATATCCAGCAAATAACCTGAAATCCACTAATCGAGGCTGCAGTCAAATTGAGGGCGTGGTATAATAAGGAATGAGGCAAACAAAGCGAAGGGAGTCGCCTATACTGATCTATGCTAGGAGAGCCCCTGGCTGTGCACAGTTTTTTTTTAAATGTTTACCTTTATTTAACTAGGCAAGTCAGTTAAGAACAAATTATTATTTACAATGACGGTCTACCCCGGCCAAACCCGGACGACGCTGGGCCAATTGTGCGCCGCTGTAGTGCGATAATAACCTTATCTGTCAATGTTATTATTAACGTGTTTTATAACTGAGATGGCCTATTTAATAGTCATATACTATATACAATGGCTTGCGTTGTATAGAATTCGATTTATTAGGGGCGTTGTCTTACTCTGTAAAGAGCGCAGAGACATTTCCTGTTGAAAACAGTGCCTTCAGAAACTATTCACACCCCTTGACTTTTTCCACATTTTGTTGTGGTACAGCCTGAATATAAAATTGATTAAATTGAGATGTTGTTTGTCACTGGCCTACACACAATACCCCATAATGTCATAGTGGAATTCTGTTTTTAGAAATATATACAAATTAATTAAAAATTAAATGCTGAAATGTCTTGGGTCAATAAATATTAAATCCCGTTGTTATGGCAAGCCTAAACAAGTTCAGGAGTAAAAATGTGCTTAACAATTTGCATAATACGTTGAATGGACTCACTC
The DNA here is from genome assembly GCF_045791955.1 of Oncorhynchus clarkii lewisi. NCBI lineage: Eukaryota > Metazoa > Chordata > Actinopteri > Salmoniformes > Salmonidae > Oncorhynchus > Oncorhynchus clarkii. Next base: position 37,389,689 of record NC_092174.1, read on the forward strand.
TGTGCAATAATAGTGTTTAACATGATTTCTTGAATGACTACTCTCAGTCATGCTGTGAATTTCAAACACAGATTCATCCACAAAGACAGGGAGGTTTTCCAATGCTTCGCAAAGAAGGGCACCTATTGCTAGATGGGTAAATACATTTAAAAAAGCAGACTGAATATCCCTTTGAGCATGGTGCAGTTATTAATTTAACTTTGGATGGTGTATCAATACACCCAGTCACTACAAAGATAAAGGCACCCTTCCTAAACCAGTTGCCGGAGAGGAAGGAAACCGCTCAGGGATATTACAATTTTTTATTTAACTAGGCAAGTCAGTTAAGAACAAATTCTTATTTACAATGACAGCCTACCCCGGCCAAACCCTAACAACGCTGAACCAATTGTGCGCCGCTCTATGGGACTCCCAATCACAGCAGGTTGTGATACAGCCTGGAATCAAACCAGCATTTGTTGTGATGCCTCTAGCACTGAGATGCAGTGTCTTAGACCGCTGTGCCACTTGGGAGCCCCATGAGGCAAATGCTGACTTTAAAACAGTTACAGTTACAACACTGTAGTTACTCCAGAACCTAATTTACACAGTGAAAAGAAGAAAACCTGTACAGAATACAAATATTCCAAAACATGCAACAATGCACTAAAGTAATACTCCTCAAAATGTGACAAAGCAATTAACTTGTTGTCCGTAATACTTATTGTCATGTTTGGGACAAATTCAATTCAACACATTACTGAGTAGAGTAACACTTTCCATATTTGCAAGCATAGTGGTGGCTGCATCATGTTATGGGTATGCTTGAAATCATCAAGGAGTGGGGAGTTTTTCAGGATAAAAAATAAATGGAATGGGGCTAAGCACAGGTAAAATACTAGAGGAAAACCTGATTGTTGCCTGTGCTAAGCTCTATTCCATTTCTTTTTAACCTAAAAAAACCTCCCTTGTCCTTGCCGAGGAAAAGCATACCCATAACATGATGCAGCCACCACCATGCTTGAAAATATGGAGAGTGGTACTCAGTAATGTGCTGTGTTGTATTTTCCCCAAATATAACGCGGTGTATTCACGAGAACAAGTTCATTTCTTTGTCACATTTTTTTGCAGTATTACATTAGTGCCTTACTGCAAACAGGATGCATGTTTTGTAATATTTGTAATATGCACACCAGGGGTGTCAATCTCAATCAGTGCATGGGCCATATTGATAAAGCACAAGGAATTTGTGGGCCAGACATAGGCTATTATGTTTGCCTTTACAAAACAAATTGCATAGGCCTACAACAGAAACTCAAACTGGCCATTGTTTTATTAGAAAAAATATGTTCCTTCATGTTGTCCACTTATGTACATAGGATTCTGTATGTAGCATTTTAACATATTAGAACAAAAGAAGCATACATAATATTTGTCCAGCCTTTGCTGCTAATGTTGGCACATGCGCATTATATGCTGCGACCTTTAAAAAAAGTATTTAATACTCTAACTCCAAATAACAAAAACGTATCTAGGTTGTAGCAATTAAATGAACATATGACATTCTCATTCCTTTAGACTATTCATCCATTCACTCATATGTAGGGCATTTTCCTGTAGTATATGCATGTGTCCTGTAAATAGAACTTTATATAAACAAAGTAATGTTATATCTAAACTTTTAACATTTAAACTTAAACATGTTTTTCATTTTTTTGCACTGCATGGATCACTGGTGTGGTTGAGTGCAGCATTGCTGAATGGTGCACTCAACATGTATTGTAGCCAGCCTAGGCTACTGCTAAAATGTTGTTGTAATTGGGCTACATGTTTCTCGTTTGCATGCTATTTTGTTGCAGGTTTAGTTTTAAGTTTATTCATTGTCAAGCTTTACAAAACGAATCCAGACTGCAACATTTTAGTAGCCTAGCTAGGACTGTGGCAAGTGTCTGTACACTTTCCCTCCGCTTCGTGTTATCAACTGGAGACACGAAAGGAGCGCAGTTGACGTTTAATTCACCGATAAAATCAGGCTGTAATTTCATAAAGTAGATGACTTAAATGTTGACTGAATTATACCCGCATGTGAATCCTTTATTTTATAACTTTTTTTCAAACCAAGATATATTCTGTAGGCTACAGCAATGACCCGTTGGAACCGAAACTTGGCATTGACATTTAGCCTACAGAAGATTCGGTCAGTACCATTATTGATGATATGGTGCCATAAAGCACACTGGCAGGCTCATGTGTGGGTGGGTCTGGGAGGGGGTGTGTGTGTGTGGCAATGCACTACTGTTTGGCGTGCTGCACGTTGGCAGTGCTTCCCGTGACTTGTAGTGCAAAGCATCTCTGGTGGTGTGGAAGCAGGACAAAATTAATGGACAACACAAATCACTGCACTGTTTGACACTTGCTGTACTGTCACACCCTGGCCTTAGAGAGCATTTTAGTGAGTTGGGGTGGGCATTCTATGTTTTGTGTTTCTATGATTTTCTATTTCTAGGTTTTGGCTGGGTATGGTTCTCAATCAGGGACAGCTGTCTATCGTTGTCTCTGATTGGGAACCATACTTAGGTACCCTTTTTCCCACCTGTGTTTGTGGGAAGTTGACTGTTTATGGCACTTAGCCTTTAGCTTCACGGTTTGTTTTGTAGTGTTTATTGTTTTGTTGGCGTATTCACCTAAATAAAAATAAAATGTACACACACCACGCTGTACCTTGGTCCTCTTCTTTCATCAGCCGTGACATGTACAGGCTTCCTACTTTTCACTATGTAATTTATGCTAATATTGTGGAGTAACTACAGTGTTGTTGATCCATCCTCAGTTATCTCCGATCACAGCCATTAAACTCTGTAACTGTTTTAAAATCCCATTGGCCTCATGAGGAAATCCCTGAGTGGTTTCCTTCCTCTCAGGCAACTGAGTTCGGAAGGATGCCTGTATCTTTCTAATGACTGGGTGTATTGATAAACCATACGAATTGTAATGAATAGCTGCACCATGCTCAAAGGGTTATTCAATATCGGATTTAAAAAAAATGTATTTACCCATCTACCAATAGGTGCATTTTGCGAACCATTGGAAAACATCCCTGGTCTTTGTGGTTGAATCTGTGCTTGAAATCGACTGAGGGACCTTACAGAAATGTATGTGTGGGGTAGTCATTTAAAAATCATGTTAAACACTATTATTGCACAGAGTGAGTCCATGCAACTTATGTTGTCACTCAAGCACAAATGTTTACAAAATAATAAAACATGAAAAGCAGAAATGTATTTAGTCAATAAGCATGACACTTTTCAAGTTATTTAGGCTTGTCATTAGAAAAAGGTTGGGTTGAATTGTTATTGACATTTCCGCTTTTCATATTTTATTAATTTGTAAACCTTTCTAAAAACATAATTCCACTTTAACATTATAGGGTATTGTGTGTAGATCAGTGACACAAAATCTAAATGTAATCCATTTTAAATTCAGGCTGTAACACAACAAAATGTGGAAAAAGTCAAGGGGTGTGAATACTTTCTGAAGGCACTGTATGCAGGCGTCTATCTCTAGTGCTGCCTCAATCTCTAGGCTTTGGCAAATGTAAAGTGTAGTCTGTAGGATATTCAATTAATTATCTGAAGTCTATATAGTCTGTTTGTCTGGACCTCAAATTATCTCACAATCATTTAGAATGTAGAGGCAGGAATGGGGAAAGTTTACCAATGAAAGTTATGAAAGTATCAACATTGCTCACTAGGTAGCGTTATATCCTTGGGTAGATGGATGATTGAACCGCAAATGACTGAACATGGATTCATAGCGTGTGTTCGTAAATTCACTCTGGATTGCCACGGTGCGTTTAGTTAGAATGCGCTCTGGGCGTTTGTAAATTCAGAGCGTTGTCAGATTGTCCGTTCATAAATTCAGAGCGTTGTCAGATTGTCCGTTCATAAATTCAGAGCGTTGTCAGATTGTCCGTTCATAAATTCAGAGCGTTTCGCTCTCGGAGTAGAGCGTTCTGACATCACAACAGCAGTCAAGCACCCAAGCTAACTGGCTAAAGTTGGCTCGCTTGCCAGCTACTTCCAGACACAAACGAGAGCACACCTCACTCTGACCATTTGACTCGCCCCAGCAGAGCTGGTTAGGCTGTTTTCATGTTATCTAGAGCGTTTGTGACTGTAACTATGCTGCTGGCAACAATTTAATAACGTTTTTTGCCGACGTTTACTGACACCGGTCATATTCAACAGGTGTTGCGCATTCCCCATTCCCTCAGTTATTCTGCGCTCTGCCACAGTCAGACGAGAGTGCTCTGAAATCGGAGTAGATAGCCAGAGTGATTATATAGGCTATAAAATTGATAGGCTAATGAAGTAGACATTTGGAGTAATTTTATCTAATTCTTTACAATGACTTTACAATGTTCTTTAGTCCCAATTGCACACTCTATTTTCTGTGATTTGAACACACAGCACCCTCAAATAGAGTGAGCCACCAATAAAAATGTAAACAATGGAGCAAATGCGTCATAGGTCCTTTTGGTAATGATAAGGTAAATCAGTTGTACCAAAGATACTGATAACTAACCCCATTTTACTTGTGGTTGTACTGTGAGTAAGGCCGTATTCTTCCAAATCAAAGGACTTAATACACTGGGTGCACAACACATTAGGAACAAAATCCTTCTTTAACCTGTCTCCTACCCCTACAAGATATGAAACACCACGGATAATTGTTACCACATCGACGATGATACATGATTTATGTGCATGACACGCATATACGTTTACACCAGCCATAATAAGCCTTTGTTGATATTCATTCAGGAGCGACAGCTGCGAAGGGGGTTGGGATGGAAGGTGGAAACAATATATTATATAATGCATATGCAATGTGATTGTGCAGTTACTACCAAAAAATTACAACATCACGAAAAAAATAAAACGAATCAATGCACATACTAATGTATAGATAACCTACATTTAATTCATGATGTAGGCAATTATAGCCTAATCTCATCATACATTTGTTAACATCTTAAATCAGTGTTAAAATTGTTAATTTGAAAACAACTGGACATCCTTTGTTTTGTTACTATTTTGTTACAACGTATCTAAGGAATATCCATCAGAAACCATATATTGTTGTCATTGGTCGAATGAAAAGAAATGCAGCATTTACACCAATCGGAATAGAACGCGGTGTAAGCGTTTCCTCCTCCATACAAATTGAGAATTTCCTTAATCGTCACATAAATTATGGGTAATGGCCAATGGTTATAGCCAGTAACAACTAGGGGTAGCTATGCACTGGAGCGTAAAGTTTTTGAATTGACCGACAATCGCTAGCAGACTGAGCTGTCACAGTCAGCCTGTTTCTTTACTGCCTGCTATGTTAGGTTACAGTCTGGCAAGTGTGGAAGAAGTCACAGTCAAGAGACTCAAGAAGCTTGAGCTGTGGCTAGCGACCCGACGTACATTATTTACCACAATTTTCACTAGCTAGCTAGCCTAGTTAGCTACTTTAACCAACGTTACTTAGGTTAACAATGTCGTTCATTATGACGAAGAAAAATAAATTCAAATTTAAGGTCGATTTCGAGTTGGACGAACTATCTTCTGTTCCCTTTGTCAACGGGGTCTTGTTCTGCAAAGTACGGCTCCAAGACGGTGGCTTTACTGAAGAGTCCTCTCGGTAAGAAACTGCCCTCTCTATTTCATTAAGCTAGTTTACGTTAACAGTTACGTTAAACAACTCAGGGAGACACAGATGTGCGACTCGATCGTGGTTAGTTCACTGGCAGTGAGTGGCATTGATCAGTTAGCTAACATTAGCGAGCTAGCTAGCGCCCACACTCAAGAAGACAGTGTGAATATGATTGATGTGACTGAATAATGTTTGTTGCTAACTATTAACATAGCAAACAATATCTAATTGAATCAATTATAGAATATGTAGTATTCACAATTGTATGTTGTTTTTACCTCATGTTTCTTATTTTAGTATAGTTAGCTACCATGGTAGTTAATCTGTCATCTTGTTTTGACTGATGGTGAAGCTGCTTGTCTGATTGATCTGACTGACACCAAAAGACCACCGGTCACGACGTGTGAGGGTTGCTTAATCTATGATATCTGACAATGTATGTACCTTAAAACGTTGAACAAAACGTCTGGCAACTGAAGGTCACTAGATTTCCAATATGAAATGCCAAGAAAATGTGATTTATTTATAATTTTGTTATAACCAATAGTCCAATATCTCAGACTTTAGACTGGCTAGGTTCTTATTGATCAGACTAGTAGTTGCAAAAACGTGCATATCATCCATCCCCGATCCAAGCCTATTTTCAAGGTAAAATTGGAGATATACTTTCATATAACCACACCTGCACACCATTTTTTAAATGTAAAAAAAAAAAAATCTGTATTGTTGTCTATAACTTATTTTCTTTGGTGCAAATAAATTAAACCAAACAATAACACAAGCTCTAAACATAACAAACACCCATTAAACACTTAATGGGTGCTGCAAAGACCTCCTATCTTACATTGAACAACAACAGTTTCAATAGCCCCCATATGAGACTTCAAAGGATGACCTATACAGTTCCAAAAATCTCATTATCTCAATCACTCAAAACATCAGTTGATCAACAAGAAATGCTCGCTCTCCAAGGATCCAGAGCCATTGAGACGGCTAGACAGATAAGACCTGGTTTAAAATCAGATCAGTCAAGTTAACAGCATCTTAACAACTTTCTCCGATGTCATCCATTCACACCCTGGAGCATCCCATCCTCAGGATAGGACTTTGTCCATGGCATTTTGAACACTCTTTTCCAGAGTGACTCAGAGTGCATACATTTTCATACTTTCTCCACATTGGTCCCAGGTGGGAACCCACAACCTTGGTGGTGCAAGCACCATGCACTACGATCTGAGCAACACGGGACCTAAAGAGAGGAAATTAAACAGCTCTATCGGTTCATTGTGGTAATTTAATAAGAGATGGCTCATTACCAGCAAAAATATTGTAATTAGATTACAGATACATTTGAAAAACTAGATGATTACTTAGAGGATTACTTTTACATTCAGAAAGGACGTTTGTGTAAAATAAAATCTTTAACACTTCTCTGTTTTCTCAATGACATGCAAATCAGCATTGAAAAAAGGTGCAAGTTTCAGTTTATTCCACCTAAGCGAGTCTGAACACAAGTCAGAGATCACTATGATGACTAGAGGTCGACCGATTAATAGGAACACCATAGTACCCTCCAAGCTCGTCATCAAGCTCGAGACCCTGGGTCTCGACCCCGCCCTGTGCAACTGGGTACTGGACTTCCTGACGGGCCGCCCCCAGGTGGTGAGGGTAGGCAACAACATCTCCTCCCCGCTGATCCTCAACACTGGGGCCCCACAAGGGTGCAGAACGCACCCTCTCCTGTACTCCCTGTTCACCCACGACTGCGTGGCCACGCACGCCTCCAACTCAATCATCAAGTTTGCGGACGACACAACAGTGGTAGGCTTGATTACCAACAACGACGAGACGGCCTACAGGGAGGAGGTGAGGGCCCTCGGAGTGTGGTGTCAGGAAAATAACCTCACACTCAACGTCAACAAAACTAAGGAGATGATTGTGGACTTCAGGAAACAGCAGAGGGAACACCCCCCTATCCACATCGATGGAACAGTAGTGGAGAGGGTAGCAAGTTTTAAGTTCCTCGGCATACACATCACAGACAAACTGAATTGGTCCACTCACACAGACAGCATCGTGAAGAAGGCGCAGCAGCGCCTCTTCAACCTCAGGAGGCTGAAGAAATTCGGCTTGTCACCAAAAGCACTCACAAACTTCTACAGATGCACAATCGAGAGCATCCTGGCGGGCTGTATCACCGCCTGGTATGGCAACTGCACCGCCCTCAACCGTAAGGCTCTCCAGAGGGTAGTGAGGTCTGCACAACGCATCACCGGGGGCAAACTACCTGCCCTCCAGGACACCTACACCACCCGATGTCACAGGAAGGCCATAAAGATCATCAAGGACATCAACCACCCGAGCCACTGCCTGTTCACCCCGCTATCATCCAGAAGGCGAGGTCAGTACAGGTGCATCAAAGCTGGGACCGAGAGACTGAAAAACAGCTTCTATCTCAAGGCCATCAGACTGTTAAACAGCCACCACTAACACTGAGTGGCTGCTGCCAACACACTGACACTAACTCAACTCCAGCCACTTTAATAATGGGAATTGATGGGAAATGATGTAAATATATCACTAGCCACTTTAAACAATGCTACCTTATATAATGTTACTTACCCTACATTATTCATCTCATATGCATACGTATATACTGTACTCTATATCATTGACTGTATCCTTATGTAATACATGTATCACTAGCCACTTTAAACTATGCCACTTTGTTTACATACTCATCTCATTTGTACATACTGTACTCGATACCATCTACTGTATCTTGCCTATGCTGCTCTGTACCATCACTCATTCATATATCCTTATGTACATATTCTTTATCCCCTTACACTGTGTACAAGACAGTAGTTTTGGAATTGTTAGTTAGATTACTTGTTATTACTGCATTGTCGGAACTAGAAGCACAAGCATTTCGCTACACTCGCATTAACATCTGCTAACCATGTGTATGTGACAAATAAAATTTGATTTGATTTGATTTGAATGGCCGATTAATTAGGGCCGATTTCAAGTTTTCATAACAATTGGAAATCAGTATTTTTAAGCGCCGATTTTCCATTTTTTTTTTATTTTTACACCTTTATTTAATCTTTATTTAACTAGGCAAGTCATTTAAGAACACATTCTTATTTTCAATGACGGCCTAGGAACGGTGGGTTAACTGCCTTGTTCAGGGGCAGAAAGACAGATTTTCACCTTGTCAGCTCGGGGGATTCAATCTTGCAACCTTACAGTTAACTAGTCCAACGCAATAACGACCTGCCTCTCTCTCGTTGCACTCCACAAGGAGACTGCCTGTTACGCAAATGCAGTAAGCCAAGGTAAGTTGCTAGCTAGCATTCAACTTATCTTATAAAAAACAAGCAATCATAATCACTAGTTAACTACACATGGTTGATGATTTTATTAGATATTATCTAGCGTGTCCTGTGTTGCATATAATCTGACTGAGCATACAAGCATACAAGTATCTAAGTATCTGACTGAGCGGTGGTAGTGTTAGAGTAGCGTAAATTAGAATCTGGTATCAGGATAAATATAACAATGAGTCACCGATTTTATACTATGTATTTTTTATTAGCTAAGTAATAAATGGCAAATGCAACTTTCGTATATACGGGCTCACTGTAATACCACGCAGGGCAGAACAGGGAACTGACAAGATGTACAGTGCCTTGCGAAAGTATTCGGCCCCCTTGAACTTTGCGACCTTTTGCCACATTTCAGGCTTCAAACATAAAGATATAAAACTGTATTTTTTTGTGAAGAATCAACAACAAGTGGGACACAATCATGAAGCGGAACGACATTTATTGGATATTTAAAACTTTTTTAACAAATCAAAAACAGAAAAATTGGGCGTGCAAAATTATTCAGCCCCTTTACTTTCAGTGCAGCAAACTCTCTCCAGAATTTCAGTGAGGATCTCTGAATGATCCAATGTTGACCTAAATGACTAATGATGATAAATACAATCCACCTGTGTGTAATCAAGTCTCCGTATAAATGCACCTGCACTGTGATAGTCTCAGAGGTCCGTTAAAAGCGCAGAGAGCATCATGAAGAACAAGGAACACACCAGGCAGGTCCGAGATACTGTTGTGAAGAAGTTTAAAGCCAGATTTGGATTCAAAAAGATTTCCCAAGCTTTAAACATCCCAAGGAGCACTGTGCAAGCGATAATATTGAAATGGAAGGAGTATCAGACCACTGCAAATCTACCAAGACCTGGCCGTCCCTCTAAACTTTCAGCTCATACAAGGAGAAGACTGATCAGTGATGCAGCCAAGAGGCCCATGATCACTCTGGATGAACTGCAGAGATCTACAGCTGAGGTGGGAGACTCTGTCCATAGGACAACAATCAGTCGTATATTGCACAAATCTGGCCTTTATGGAAGAGTGGCAAGAAGAAAGCCATTTCTTAAAGATATCCATAAAAAGTGTTGTTTAAAGTTTGCCACAAGCCACCTGGGAGACACACCAAACATGTGGAAGAAGGTGCTCTGGTCAGATGAAACCAAAATTGAACTTTTTGGCAACAATGCAAAATGTTATGTATGGCGTAAAAGAAACACAGCTCATCACCCTGAACACACCATCCCCACTGTCAAACATGGTGGTGGCAGCATCATGGTTTGGGCCTGCTTTTCTTCAGCAGGGACAGGGAAGATGGTTAAAATTGATGGGAAGATGGATGGAGCCAAATACAGGACCATTCTGGAAGAAAACCTGATGGAGTCTGCAAAAGACCTGAGACTGGGACGGAGATTTGTCTTCCAACAAGACAATGATCCAAAACATAAAGCAAAATCTACAATGGAATGGTTCAAAAATAAACATATCCAGGTGTTAGAATGGCCAAGTCAAAGTCCAGACCTGAATCCAATTGAGAATCTGTGGAAAGAACTGAAAACTGCTGTTCACAAATGCTCTCCATCCAACCTCACTGAGCTCGAGCTGTTTTGCAAGGAGGAATGGGAAAAAAATTCAGTCTCTCAATGTGCAAAACTGATAGAGACATACCCCAAGCGACTTACAGCTGTAATCGCAGCAAAAGGTGGCACTACACAGTATTAACTTAAGGGGGCTGAATAATTTTGCATGCCCAATTTTTCAGTTTTTAAATTTGTTAAAAAAAAATGAAATATCCAATAAATGTCGTTCCACTTCATTATTGTGTCCCACTTGTTGTTGATTCTTCACAAAAAAAAAACAGTTTTATATCTTTATGTTTGAAGCCTGAAATGTGGCAAAAGGTCGCAAAGTTCAAGGGGGTATATATATATACACACACACACAGTTGAAGTCGTAAGTTTACATACACTTACATTGGAGTCATTAAAACTCATTTTTCAACCATTCCACTAATTTCTTGTTAAACAAACTATAGTTCTGGAAAGTCAGTTAGGACATCTACTTTGTGCATGACTCAAGTCATTTTTCCAACAATTGTTTACAAGTAATAGTTAGTCAAGAACACTCTAGAGAACATGTAAACTGCCTAACCAGCTCTGCTACGGCGAGAAAAATGATCAGAGTGAGGTGTGCTCTCATTTGTGTCTGGAAGAAGTTAGAAAGCTAGGTAACTTTAGCCAGTTAGCTTGGGTGCTTGGTTGGGACTTTAGCCTGTTAGCTTGGGTGCTTGGTTGGGACTTTAGCCTGTTAGCTTGGGTGCTTGGTTGGGACTTTAGCCTGTTAGCTTGAGTGCTTGGTTGGGACAAGCATGCAGTGGTAGGCAAGCTGCAGAAGGAAGAGCAGCCTACAATTCCACATAATTTATCAGTGCAATTTTGACGGCCAACGAGCTGAAAAAGTTTGAGAGGGTTTATCTAATGTTCCTTTGTTAGATTTGAACTCATCTTGCTCTGGTTAGCATTAGTTGTTGTTCTTGTTGATTTGTATAACTGAGGGAGAGACTACCTTTGAATGGTTCTCTGATTAATAGGACTGTAAAGTTCCCAAAGTTAAGAGGACTCCTGTGGTTTTTACATATTTGCAGATATCAATTCAGTTGTATTTTGTAGCTTTTGGCGAATACGTTCTAATGATCTAAAGTCTCGCTGTTGCAACTGCCTGTAAACACACAATCCAGTCCACTGAATGATGGCAGGCCCATGTGGGAAGTGGCTTGTTTGTATAAAGGCCTACTGTAGCTCTGATTGCCTATGGCGCACCGTTCTGTGTAGACTCCCGTTCTGGACGAGACAGATGTTTTTTATTCGGTTTTATTTACTGCAGTGTCTATTGATTGTCTAAACGCATGGCCAGAAAAGCCCCAGTATACATAATTCACAAACATTCTAAGAATTTATGAAAATTTTAAAATGACTATATCTAAGTGCTCGCTTGTCAGAAAATGTTTTTAAAAAGTGCAATATTCTTCCTCGGGGTGTATATGAACATATTTGAATAAGATCAGTTCCACTTTAAATGACACCCTTTCAAATGAGTGGATTTGGCTATTTAAAAGCCACACCCTTTGCTGACAAGTGAAGTGTATAAAATTGAGCACACAGCCATACAATCTCCATAGACAAACATTGGCAATAGAATGGCCTTACTGAAGAGCTCAGTGACTTTCAACGTGGTATCGTCAAAGGATGCCATCTTTCCAACAAGTCAGTTCGTCAAAGTTCTGCCCTGCTAGAGCTGCCCCGGTCAACTGTAAGTGCTGTTATTGTGAATTGGAAATGTCTAGGAGCAACAACGGCTCAGCTGCAAAGTGGTAGGCCACACAAGTTCTCAGAACATGACTGTTGTGCACAGAGCCCTGACCTCAACCCCATCGAACACCTTTGAGATGAATTGGATCGCAGACTACGAGCCAGGCCTAATCGCCCAACATCAGTGCCCGACCTCACTAATGCTCTTGTGGCTGAATGGAAGCAAGTCCCCGCAGCAATGTTGTAACATCTAGTGGAAAGCCTTCCCAGAAGAGAGGAGGCTGTTGTAGCAGCAAAGGGGGGGACCAACTCCATATTAATGCACATGATTTTGTAATGTAGTGTATCTTGTTTTGTAGAAAAATATGTTTTTCCATCTTCTTAGGCTCATCCGAACATACACACACACACACAGGCCATTAGCCTCCTCGGAGTCACTGAATGTGTGATGGAAAAGCAGCATTGTAAGTGATATGTGATTATTTAAAATACTTTTTACTAGTACCTATCTGCTTTGGCCGACAGCTATTTTTACCTCTCCTGCTCCCCAGTTGAGAATCATCAACTATTTATTTAACTTTTATTTAACTAGGCAAGTCAGTTAAGAACACATTCTCATTTACAATGACAGCCTAGGAACAGTGGGTTTAATTTATGTTCTGTGGCGTAACTGTCACACCCATTCCAGAGAACAGCACACAGGATCTTGTCATTAACTGTGGTGTCTTCATTGACATATATTTATTTTAGCCATGAATCAGATCTAGGGATTAATGTGTATTGTAGCTAAACATTCCAATCAACTGTATGTGTGCGCATGCGTGTGTGTGTGTGCGTGTGCGTGTGCATGTGTGTGTGTCTATCAGGATTGGACTCAATTCAAATTGAAGGCAGTCAATTCAGGAAGTAAACTAAAATTAGAATATATTTATTTGAAAAGATTTGTCTATACATGATCTATGTGTTTTCAGTCTTGGGGTTATTTTGCTATAAGTTATGTATGTGTGTCTTCTCCAGGGAGCAGGTCCAGGCTAACTGTGTGCGCTGGAGGAAGAGGTTCTCCTTCCTGTGTAAGATGAGTGCCAACGCTGGGACAGGAGTACTGGACCCCTGTGTGTGCCGGGTGTCTGTGCGCAAGGTACAGGACTCACTACAACAACTCTGTCAAAGCAATGTGAATGCTGTGTCAAGTTTAACAGCCTACAAGAATAGGTCTACTACTACGTATAGGTCTACTACTACTACTGTAGATTCTAGAACAGACTACTAATATGTCTACTACAACTACTGTAGATTCTAGAACAGACTACTAATATGTCTACTACTACTACTGTAGATTCTAGAACAGACTACTTCCAGTAGGTCTTCTACTACTACTGTAGATTCTAGAACAGTCTACTAATAGGTCTACTACTACTACTGTAGATTCTAGAACAGACTACTAATATGTCTACTACAACTACTGTAGATTCTAGAACAGACTACTAATATGTCTACTACTACTACTGTAGATTCTAGAACAGACTACTTCCAGTAGGTCTTCTACTACTACTGTAGATTCTAGAACAGTCTACTAATAGGTCTACTACTACTACTGTAGCTTCTAGAACAGTCTACTAATAGGTCTACTACTACTACTGTAGATTCTAGAACATTCTACTAATAGGTCTACAACTACTACTGTAGATTCTAGAACAGTCTACTAATATGTCTACTACTACTACTGTAGCTTCTAGAACAGACTACTTCCAGTAGGTCTTCTACTACTACTACTGTAGATTCTAGAACAGACTACTAATATGTCTACTACTGTAGATTCTAGAACAGACTACTAATAGGTCTACTACTACTACTGTAGATTCTAGAACAGTCTATTAATAGGTCTACTACTACTGTAGCTTCTAGAACAGACTACTATTAGGTCTACTACTATTTCTGTAGATTCTAGAACAGACTACTATTAGGTCTACTACTACTATTGTAGATTCTAGAACAGTCTACAAATAGGTCTACTACTACTACTGTAGATTCTAGAACAGACTACTAATAGGTCTACTACTACTACTGTAGATTCTAGAACAGTCTATTAATAGGTCTACTACTACTGTAGCTTCTAGAACAGACTACCACCGGTAGGTCTTCTACTACTACTGTAGATTCTAGAACAGACTACTATTAGGTCTACTACTATTTCTGTAGATTCTAGAACAGTCTACTAATAGGTCTACTACTACTACTGTAGATTCTAGTACAGACTACTATTAGGTCTACTACTACTATTGTAGATTCTAGAACAGTCTACTAATAGGTCTACTACTACTGTAGATTCTAGAACAGTCTACTAATATGTCTACTTCTACCTCTGTAGATTCGAGAACAGTCTACTAATAGGTCTACTACTACTACAACTGTAGATTCTAGAACAGACTACTAATTGGTCTACTACTACTACTGTAGATTCTAGAACAGACTACTAATAGGTATACTTCTACTACTGTAGATTCTAGAACAGACTACTACTACTACTGTAGATTCTAGAACAGTCTATTAATAGGTCTACTACTACTACTACTACTACTACTGTAGATTCTAGAACAGTCTACTAATAGGTCTACTACTACTACTGTAGATTCTAGAACAGTCTATTAATAGGTATACTACTACTACTGTAGATTCTAAAACAGTCTACTAATAAGTCTACTACTACTACTACTGTAGATTCTAGAACAGTCTATTAATAGGTCTACTACTACTACTACTACTACTGTAGATTCTAGAACAGTCTACTAATTGGTCTACTACTACTACTGTAGATTCTAGAACAGTCTATTAATAGGTCTACTACTACTACTGTAGATTCTAGAACAGACTACTAATTGGTCTACTACTACTACTGTAGATTCTAGGACAGACTACTAATTGGTATACTACAGGATATGTCAGGATACATCACTGACACCTTTGCTGCAAGTGTGTTTTGACAAAAGTGTTTCTGTAGCTTAGTTGGTCATTTTGGATTGATAACTACTTTCCCTTATCTGTTTTTAGGAAATGAAGGGTGGAAAGACCTTTGCAAAGGTAATATTTTGCTCTTGAATTCATAGTCTCTAACCAGGTTTCCTTCCACAGTTTCTATGCGAGTAAAGTTATACTGTATAAAAAGAGCTGTGATGAGAACAACAACTTTAACGCAATGATTTTTATCTGCAACAAGTCAATTTGGTGGAAACACCAGTGATGAGAAAATTTGCTTATTTTCTTTAATGCCGATTTTTTTATATCCGCATGAAAATCTATCGCCAATTGGATGGAAACCTTGCTAGTGACAAACTAGGCATACTGGCATTTTATAAGTAAATAAATAACTGAACATTCTTATCCTAATACAAATTACTGTTAGTCATTTAACACCTGATATGAGAATATCACTAAAGAATGAAGTCACCACTACCGCTGGACTCATTCTTAAAAGGATAGTGCATTGATAGTATGGGAATACTTCCTAGTTTTTGCCCACTACAGTAGCTTCTTATGTTTGTGATTGTTATAAGCAGGCTCTGGGTCTACTACTACAACAGAGTGCTCTGTATTACAACTCTGTGGGACTGAGGCTCTGTTGCCAAGCTGTTTCCATAAACCTGAATATATCTGTTCTCACTCTCCTCTGTAGCTGGGTTTTGCTGACCTGAACCTGTCAGAGTTTGCTGGCTCTGGCAGCACCACGCGGCGATGTCTACTAGAGGGTTACGATACCAAGAACACCAGACAGGACAACTCCATACTCAAGGTACAGTTCAGTCCAGTTAGACAGGCCTCCAGAACATTCCCACCAGTCCACAACTCCCTTCAGGAAGTTACAGTACGGGACTAGAGTCTGTCCTACTATGCCACACCCTACTTGGTCTGTTCCACTACTCTAGAATGGGTTGCTCTACTTGGCTCTGTGTCTACTACTCTAGAATGGGTTGCCCTACTTGGCTCTGTGTCTACTACTCTAGAATGGGTTGCTCTACTTGGCTCTGTGTCTACTACTCTAGAATGGGTTGCTCTACTTGGCTCTGTTCTTACTACTCTAGAATGGGTTGCCCTACTTGGCTCTGTGTCTACTACTCTAGAATAGGTTGCTCTACTTGGCTCTGTGTCTACTACTCTAGAATGGGTTGCTCTACTTGGCTCTGTGTCTACTACTCTAGAATGGGTTGCTCTACTTGGCTCTGTTCTACTACTCTAGAATGGGTTGCTCTACTTGGCTCTGTGTCTACTACTCTAGAATGGGTTGCTCTACTTGGCTCTGTTCTTACTACTCTAGAATGGGTTGCCCTACTTGGCTCTGTGTCTACTACTCTAGAATGGGCTGCTCTACTTGGCTCTGTGTCTACTACTCTAGAATGGGTTGCTCTACTTGGCTCTGTGTCTACTACTCTAGAATGGGTTGCTCTACTTGGCTCTGTTCTTACTACTCTAGAATGGGTTGCCCTACTTGGCTCTGTGTCTACTACTCTAGAATGGGTTGCTCTACTTGGCTCTGTGTCTACTACTCTAGAATGGGTTGCTCTACTTGGCTCTGTTCTACTACTCTAGAATGGGTTGCTCTACTTGGCTCTGTGTCTACTACTCTAGAATGGGTTGCTCTACTTGGCTCTGTTCTTACTACTCTAGAATGGGTTGCCCTACTTGGCTCTGTGTCTACTACTCTAGAATGGGTTGCTCTACTTGGCTCTGTGTCTACTACTCTAGAATGGGTTGCTCTACTTGGCTCTGTGTCTACTACTCTAGAATGGGTTGCTCTACTTGGCTCTGTGTCTACTACTCTAGAATGGGTTGCTCTACTTGGCTCTGTGTCTACTACTCTAGAATGGGTTGCTCTACTTGGCTCTGTTCTACTACTCTAGAATGGGTTGCTCTACTTGGCTCTGTGTCTACTACTCTAGAATGGGTTGCCCTACTTGGCTCTGTGTCTACTACTCTAGAATGGGTTGCTCTACTTGGCTCTGTCTACTATTCTAGAATGGGTTGCTCTACTTGGCTCTGTGTCTACTACTCTAGAATGGGTTGCTCTACTTGGCTCTGTTCTTACTACTCTAGAATGGGTTGCTCTACTTGTCTACACTGGGACCACTGATCTGAAATGCCTGGATAGGTGAAAAGCCTGTTACTAATGAGTGGTCATGAGGGAGAGGAGAGAAAGGGAACCGCGTGAGGTTGTTGAGTCATAGCCAACATAGCTGAGTATTGGCACACATTGGGAGAAAGCTAATTGTTGGTTGTCACCCTGCCCTGCCCCCTAGTCACCATATGTTTACTAGTGTGTATGGGTAAACAGTCCGTAACTAGGGGTGTAATATCACTCAGTACAGTTCAGGATGAAGTATCCTAATGATGCAACTGCTCTGACATGTGCATGAAGACAGGCAGGTCTGGGCCTGCGATATAGGACAGGCACCTGTAACCCTGTGAATGGATGTTGGACATGTTTTTGGGTAGAAGTTGTACTTAGACACATGTCTAGGATCAGCTTACCTATCCTAAATACTAACCTGAAACGGTGAAAGGGGAAAATACAAAACTGACCTTAGATCAGTGTCAAGGGGCGACTTTATTCTATTTCATAGGGCCTGTGGATGTGTATGATCTCTGCTGACATGGGTTTTCTGTCACCTCTGTCACAGGTCGTCATCAGCACACAGCTCATGTCTGGGGACCCCTGCTTTAAAACGTAAGTTAACCTTCTTTCAATCCTTTTGGCGGGTTATGCCACAAACATTTTTAGGACTTAGCATTGTAGAAATGAATACAGGTAAGTAGGAAACATTGATGTGATTGGCAGACAGCCTGACCACAGACACATAGAGGAAACCAACTGTGCATTGAGCATCCTGTCTCTGAGTACACGCAAGAAACTCTGAGTCACAGAAACAAAGGAGACTTCCGTTCCGTAAGTCGCTTTGGATAAAAGCTAAATGGCTAGGTTTCTCTCTATTTGAAAGTCCATGTCGATCAACAAATGGTCACACAGTCATGGTATATATTATTTAAAATGTTAGGGTTATTTTGGGTATCTTGTGTGGGCATAGTTTCCTCAGCACTACATCAATTATTTGAAGTCAAAGAAAGTTGTGGACACAATCTAACTGACTTCTGCCATTGAACATGAATAGAGACAGTTCTATTGTTTAGATGGTCAGAGGAGAACTTCCCCACAGATTATGTCTGGTCTCTGTTGATAGAAACAACTGATTTGAGACCAGCTCAGACCTGAATGAAAACATTCTGAGCTAAACGCCACAGCAGGCCCAGGAACAGTAGTCAAA
Source organism: Oncorhynchus clarkii lewisi (assembly GCF_045791955.1). Lineage (NCBI taxonomy): Eukaryota > Metazoa > Chordata > Actinopteri > Salmoniformes > Salmonidae > Oncorhynchus > Oncorhynchus clarkii. The sequence continues at coordinate 37,408,367 of NC_092174.1, forward strand.
AAGACCATGACGTTCCCACACACTCCTGCCAGTGCTGAGAAGATGTGTGTTTGGATGGCTATGCCTTTACTGTGAACACACACACACACACACACACACACACACTCTGTCTGAATCACACACTCGCTATTACACCACACCTCTACACACTGTTCCTCGAACAGACAGTCTATCAATTGGCTGAATTGCACAGTGGATGCAATATACTGTAGCCTTTATAGAGCCTCTATAGAGCTGTTATAGAGCCTTTATAGAGCCTCTATAGAGCTGTTATAGAGCCGTTAGAGAACCTCTATAGAGCTCTTATAGAGCTGTTATAGAACTGTTATAGAGCCATTATAGAACTGTTATAGAGCCTTTATAGAGCTGTTATAGAGCCATTATAGAACTGTTATAGAGCCTTTAGAGAGCTGTTATAGAGCGTTTATAGTCTGTTTAGAGCGGACAATAAAAACCCTTTGTGTCTGAGTGTGGGGTAACTGAGCGCGCTGAGTCACAGAGGAAGGCAAGCCAGAGAACAAACAGACAGACTCACGATATTGTACTCACTAGTATTGAGCCTGGTATCATTTTACTATGTAGGTGGAAGGGGGGGAATGGATTCTAATATACTGCTGGGATCTAGATGCCAGGAAGGATTCAGAATCAATCCCCACTTACACAGTGAATGTTGAGTTGGTTAGTGTGGGAGGGTTGTCTTGGCTGAGGCCTCTGATAATGCAGTGAACTGGAGAGATGGTTAGTGTGGGAGGGTTGCCTTGGCTGAGGCCTCTGATAATGCAGTGAACTGGAGAGATGGTTAGTGTGGGAGGGTTGCCTTGGCTGAGGCCTCTGATAATGCAGTGAACTGGTAGGATGGTTAGTGTGGGAGGGTTGCCTTGGCTGAGGCCTCTGAAAATGCAGTGAACTGGAGAGATGGTTAGTGTGGGAGGGTTGCCTTGGCTGAGGCCTCTGATAATGCAGTGAACTGGAGAGATGGTTAGTGTGGGAGGGTTGCCTTGGCTGAGGCCTCTGATTATACAGTGAACTGGAGAGATGGTTAGTGTGGGAGGGTTGCCTTGGCTGAGGCCTCTGATAATGCAGTGAACTGGTAGGATGGTTAGTGTGGGAGGGTTGCCTTGGCTGAGGCCTCTGATAATGCCTCTGATAGTGAACTGGAGAGATGGTTAGTGTGGGAGGGTTGCCTTGGCTGAGGCCTCTGATAATGCAGTGAACTGGAGAGATGGTTAGTGTGGGAGGGTTGCCTTGGCTGAGGCCTCTGATAATGCAGTGAACTGGAGAGATGGTTAGTGTGGGAGGGTTGCCTTGGCTGAGGCCTCTGATAATGCCTCTGATAGTGAACTGGAGAGATGGTTAGTGTGGGAGGGTTGCCTTGGCTGAGGCCTCTGATAATGCAGTGAACTGGAGAGATGGTTAGTGTGGGAGAGTTGCCTTGGCTGAGGCCTCTGATAATGCCTCTGATAGTGAACTGGAGAGATGGTTAGTGTGGGAGGGTTGCCTTGGCTGAGGCCTCTGATAATGCAGTGAACTGGAGAGATGGTTAGTGTGGGAGGGTTGCCTTGGCTGAGGCCTCTATTCCTCTGATAGTGAACTGGAGAGATGGTTAGTGTGGGAGGGTTGCCTTGGCTGAGGCCTCTGATAATGCCTCTGATAGTGAACTGGAGAGATGGTTAGTGTGGGAGGGTTGCCTTGGCTGAGGCCTCTGATAATGCAGTGAACTGGAGAGATGGTTAGTGTGGGAGGGTTGCCTTGGCTGAGGCCTCTGATAATTCCTCTGATAGTGAACTGGAGAGATGGTTAGTGTGGGAGGGTTGCCTTGGCTGAGGCCTCTGATAATGCAGTGAACTGGAGAGATGGTTAGTGTGGGAGGGTTGCCTTGGCTGAGGCCTCTGATAATGCAGTGAACTGGAGAGATGGTTAGTGTGGGAGGGTTGCCTTGGCTGAGGCCTCTGATAATTCCTCTGATAGTGAACTGGAGAGATTCCAGCACAACACTTTCATGCATTCATAAAGTGCCGGAGTGTCTCTGAGTTCTCCTCTGTGTGTGTGTGTGTATGTGTGTGTGTGTGTGTGTGTGTGTGTGTGTGTGTGTGTGTGTGTGTGTGTGTGTGTGTGTGTGTGTGTGTGTGTGTGTGTGTCTTACTGAGCTGTCCTACAGAATGTAACTCACACACAGTGTGTGCGTTGGACATATTTCAGAGCTCTGTGGAAAGAAAGCCAAGGCTTTATCGTAAGAGCAGAAACCAGTCCAAAACTACTGACATCACACCTACACCTCCTCACATTCATTACATAATGTCACTCTCACTTTCTCCCCCTCTGTTTAACTTTCTCCCCCCCCTCTCTGTATATCTCTGTTTAACTTTCTCTCCCCCCTGTATATCTCTCTGTTTAACTTTCTCTCCCCCCTCTCTGTATCTCTCTGTTTAACTTTCTCTCCCCCTCTCTGTATATCTCTGTTTAACTTTCTCTCCCCCCTGTATATCTCTCTGTTTAACTTTCTCTCCCCCCTGTATATCTCTCTGTTTAACTTTCTCTCCCCCCTGTATATCTCTCTGTTTAACTTTCTCCCCCCTCTCTGTATCTCTCTGTTTAACTTTCTCTCCCCCCTCTCTGTATCTCTCTCTTTAACTTTCTCTCCCCCTCTCTGTATCTCTCTGTTTAACTTTCTCTCCCCCCTCTCTGTATCTCTCTGTTTAACTTTCTCTCCCCCTCTCTGTATCTCTGTTTAACTTTCTCTCCCCCCTCTCTGTATCTCTGTTTAACTTTCTCTCCCCCCTCTCTGTATCTCTGTTTAACTTTCTCTCCCCCCCTGTATATCTCTCTGTTTAACTTTCTCTCCCCCCTCTCTGTATCTCTCTGTTTAACTTTCTCTCCCCCTCTCTGTATATCTCTGTTTAACTTTCTCTCCCCCCCTGTATATCTCTCTGTTTAACTTTCTCTCCCCCCCTGTATATCTCTCTGTTTAACTTTCTCTCCCCCTCTCTGTATCTCTCTGTTTAACTTTCTCTCCCCCTCTCTGTATCTCTGTTTAACTTTCTCTCCCCCCTCTCTGTATCTCTGTTTAACTTTCTCTCCCCCCCTGTATATCTCTCTGTTTAACTTTCTCTCCCCCCTCTCTGTATCTCTGTTTAACTTTCTCTCCCCCCCTGTATATCTTTCTGTTTAACTTTCTCTCCCCCCTCTCTGTATCTCTGTTTAACTTTCTCTCCCCCCTCTCTGTATCTCTGTTTAACTTTCTCTCCCCCCTTGTATATCTCTCTGTTTAACTTTCTCTCCCCCCTCTCTGTATCTCTCTGTTTAACTTTCTCTCCCCCTCTCTGTATCTCTGTTTAACTTTCTCTCCCCCCCTGTATATCTCTCTGTTTAACTTTCTCCCCCCTCTCTGTATCTCTTTGTTTAACTTTCTCTCCCCCTCTCTGTATCTCTCTGTTTAACTTTCTCTCCCCCCTCTCTGTATCTCTCTGTTTAACTTTCTCTCCCCCCTCTTTTATCTCTCTGTTTAACTTTCTCTCCCCGCCTCTCTGTATCTCTGTTTAACTTTCTCCCCCCTCTGTTATCTCTCTGTTTAACTTTCTCCCCCCTCTCTGTATCTCTGTTTAACTTTCTCTCTCCCCCCTCTCTGTATTTCTCTGTTTAACTTTCTCTCCCCCCCTCTCTGTATCTCTGTTTAACTTTCTCTCCACCCATCTCTCTCTGTTTCTACTTCTTCCTCACTTTCACATTTTCTATCCCTCTATCCCTCTCTCTCACTTTGCCTCTTCTACATAATTTTAGTCCACCCCCTCTCCCCTCATGAATTAGCCTCGTTCACCAGAAGTGAGAGACGTGGTGGTTTCCTGGGCTGTAAAAGAAGTGAGAGACGTGGTGGTTTCCTGGGTTGTAAAAGCGGGGTTATTAAAGAGCAGGTAACCGGAAATATAGCTTATGAAAACCTTTTAGGATCTTATTACAGATCAGAACTTCTGATAGGGTATTATTAATGTCCTCTACTGTGATGAATGTCCTCTACTGTGGTTAATGTCCTCTACTGTGATTAATGTCCTCTACTGTGATTAATGTCCTCTACTGCGATTGATGTCCTCTACTGTGATTAATGTCCTCTACTGTGATTGATGTCCTCTGCTGTGATTGATGTCCTCTACTGTGATTGATGTCCTCTACTGTGATTGATGTCCTGTACTGTGATTAATGTCCTCTACTGTGATTGATGTCCTCTACTGTGATTGATGTCCTGTACTGTGATTAATGTCCTCTACTGTGATTGATGTCCTCTACTGTGATTGATGTCCTGTACTGTGATTAATGTCCTCTACTGTGATTGATGTCCTCTACTGTGATTGATGTCCTGTACTGTGATTAATGTCCTCTACTGTGATTGATGTCCTCTACTGTGATTGATGTCCTGTACTGTGATTAATGTCCTCTACTGTGATTGATGTCCTCTACTGTGATTGATGTCTTCTACTGCGATTGATGTCCTCTACTGTGATTGATGTCCTCTACTGTGATTAATGTCCTCTACTGTGATTGATGTCCTCTACTGTGATTAATGTCCTCTACTGTGATTAATGTTCTCTACTGTGATTAATGTCCTCTACTGTGATTAATGTCCTCTACTGTGATTGATGTCCTCTACTGTGATTGATGTCCTGTACTGTGATTGATGTCCTCTACTGTGATTGATGTCCTCTACTGCGATTGATGTCCTCTACTGTGATTAATGTCCTCTACTGTGATTAATGTCCTCTACTGTGATTGATGTCCTGTACTGTGATTAATGTCCTCTACTGTGATTGATGTCCTGTACTGTGATTAATGTCCTCTACTGTGATTAATGTCCTCTACTGTGATTAATGTCCTGTACTGTGATTAATGTCCTTGACTGTGATTAATGTCCTCTACTGTGATTGATGTCCTCTACTGTGATTGATGTCCTGTACTGTGATTAATGTCCTCTACTGTGATTGATGTCCTGTACTGCGATTAATGTCCTCTACTGCGATTAATGTCCTCTACTGCAATTAATGTCCTCTACTGCGATTGATGTCCTCTACTGCGATTGATGTCCTCTACTGCGATTGATGTCCTCTACTGTGATTGATGTCCTCTACTGTGATTGATGTCCTCTACTGTGATTAATGTCCTGTACTGTGATTAATGTCCTCTACTGTGATTAATGTCCTCTACTGTGATTGATGTCCTCTACTGTGATTGATGTCCTCTACTGTGATTGATGTCCTGTACTGTGATTGATGTCCTCTACTGTGATTGATGTCCTCTACTGTGATTGATGTCCTCTACTGTGATTGATGTCCTCTACTGTGATTGATGTCCTGTACTGTGATTGATGTCCTGTACTGTGATTGATGTCCTGTACTGTGATTGATGTCCTGTACTGTGATTAATGTCCTCTACTGTGATTAATGTCCTCTACTGTGATTAATGTCCTGTACTGTGATTAATATCCTCTACTGTGATTAATGTCCTCTACTGTGATTGATGTCCTGTACTGTGATTGATGTCCTGTACTGTGATTGATGTCCTCTACTGTGATTGATGTCCTCTACTGTGATTAATGTCCTCTACTGTGATTAATGTCCTGTACTGTGATTGATGTCCTGTACTGTGATTGATGTCCTGTACTGTGATTGATGTCCTGTACTGTGATTAATGTCCTCTACTGTGATTAATGTCCTCTACTGTGATTAATGTCCTGTACTGTGATTAATATCCTCTACTGTGATTAATGTCCTCTACTGTGATTGATGTCCTGTACTGTGATTAATGTCCTCTACTGTGATTGATGTCCTGTACTGTGATTAATGTCCTCTACTGTGATTGATGTCCTCTACTGTGATTGATGTCCTCTACTGTGATTGATGTCCTCTACTGTGATTAATGTCCTCTACTGTGATTAATGTCCTCTACTGTGATTGATGTCCTCTACTGTGATTAATGTCCTCTACTGTAGATCTGTGCAGTCAGTTCTAAGATTGTTTATAGGAAGGGATGGGTCATGTTATGTCATATAGGTTGCATATAGGAAGGGATGGGTCATGTTATGTCATAAAGGTTGTATATAGGAAGGGATGGGTCATGTTATGTCATAAAGGTTGTATATAGGAAGGGATGGGTCATGTTATGTCATATAGGTTGTATATAGGAAGGGATGGGTCATGTTATGTCATAAAGGTTGTAGGCAGGATGGTTGTATAAGATGTGTTTATACCATTTAGCCAGTCACTTTCAAATGACCGTATGAACAAACAGATGGACATCCTCAAACCAACCAACAACCGTACATGGTAGCAAGTAGGTTTGGAACAGGTGTGTGGGGTGTTGGGTTTGGGTTGTAAAATGGGTCAGGGTGAATGTCAATGTCCCTGTGTCCCCTTTAGGCCACCGTCCACAGCCATGAAACTGGGCATCCAGCAGGCAGAGGCAGGGTGTCTCTACGAAGACAGGAAGGGAGGGGACACCCACACACCTTGCCTCCCCATACCAGGTACACTTACACACACCCACATCCTGCCTCCCCATACCAGGTACACCCACACACACCCTGCCTCCCCATACCAGGTACACACACACACCCTGCTTCCCCATACCAGGTACACACCCACACACCCTGCCTCCCCATACCAGGTACACACCCACACACCCTGCCTCACCCACACACCCTGCTTCCCCATACCAGGTACACACACACCCTGCCTCCCCATACCAGGTACATAGCCACACACACACACACACCCTGCCTCCCCATACCAGGTACACACACACCATACCTCCCCATACCAGGTACACACACACACACACACACACACACACACACCCTGCCTCCCCATACCAGGTACACACACACACACACCCTGCCTCCTCATACCAGGTACACACACACACACACACACACACACACACACACACCCTGCCTCCTCATACCAGGTACACAGCCACACCCTGCTTCCCCATACCAGGTACACAGCCACACCCTGTCTCCCCATACACACACACCCTGTCTCCCCATACACACACACCCTGTCTCCCCATACACACACACCCTGTCTCCCCATACACACACAGCCTGCCTCTGCGTACCAGGAACACTCACCCAAACACTCACATCCCGTCAGCTCTGGACACTTTTGAATTGATTTACAGCAGTATGGCAGGATTGAACCCTGTTATTCATTAATCATTAGTGCTAATGTTGTGCTGATGTTGTGTCAATGTTGTGCTGACGTTGTGCTGCTATCCCCTCCTGCTCAGAGCCCCCTGGGAAGTGTGTGTCTGTTCCTGATGAGCCGAGAGCATCTGGCCACTCTAGAACATCCAGCTATGCCAGCCAACAGTCCAAAGTGTCAGGTATCTAAACACCACGTCTGAACCAGATATTAATTACAAAAGGCAACGATCTATTATCAATTAAATAAGATTATGAATAGTATGCTTGCCCTCAGAGTTATCTTTGTGGTTGTGAAATCTGTCTCCATTAAGTGTCTGCCACTGTCGTGTGGAGTGTAACATTGCCTACTCGTTCCCCATAGGCTATAGCTCAGGTCACTCACGTTCCTCCAGCCTATCAGAGCTCACACACAAGAGGAACCCCTCAGCGGGCTCCGCCTCCACAGGCATCGGCAGTATTCCTGAACCCAGCGTGGACCGGGGGGCTGAGAGGGAGACCCGCTCTACACCTCCTGTCTCTGTCACCTGTCCCTGCTCCCCCGTGCCTGAACACCCCCCCACCCCCGCAAAGAGCTCTGCCTCCTCAGAGAGACTCAGCAGGTAATATCTACACACTTACTCACCTCTGACCTTTCAACCTGAACACCCCCCCACCCCCGCAAAGAGCTCTGCCTCCTCAGAGAGACTCAGCAGGTAATATCTACACACTTACTCACCTCTGACCTTTCAACCTGAACACCCCCCCCACCCCACACAGAGCTCTGCCTCCTCAGAGAGACTCAGCAGGTAATATCTACACACATACTCACTCACCTCTGACCTTTCAACCTGAACCCCCCCCCCCCCCCCCCTTCTTTCTTTCTCATGTGTGTGTGTGCATGTGTGTGTATATACATGGTGTGTGTGTGTATATACATGGTGTGTGTGTGTATATACATGGTGTGTGTGTGTGTATATACATGGTGTGTGTACATACATTGTGTGTGTGTGTGTGTGTCTCAGGCATCCAGTGAAGCAGAGCTCGGTGGAGTGTCAGCTGAAGAGGGTAGACGCCACACGGGTAGACGCTGACGACATCGTGGAGAAGATCCTCCAGAGCCAGGACTTCAGCCACAGCCTGCTGGACTCCAGCGCTGAGGGTACGCTCACCATGCTAGATGTTAGCTCAATGTTCAGGGCTAGACTTTACCCAGCTCAGACACTTAGACTAGCTCAGAGGGCTTGACTTTACCCAGCTCAGACACTTAGACTAGCTCAGAGCACTAGACTTTACCCAGCTCAGACACTTAGACTAGCTCAGAGGGCTAGACTTTACCCAGCTCAGACACTTAGATTAGCTCAGAGGACTAGACTTTACCCAGCTCAGACACTTAGACTAGCTCAGAGCACTAGACTTTACCCAGCTCAGACACTTAGACTAGCTCAGAGCACTAGACTTTACCCAGCTCAGACACTTAGACTAGCTCAGAGCACTAGACTTTACCCAGCTCAGACACTTAGACTAGCTCAGAGCACTAGACTTTACCCAGCTCAGACGCTTAGACTAGCTCAGAGCACTAGACTTTACCCAGCTCAGACACTTAGACTAGCTCAGAGCACTAGACTTTACCCAGCTCAGACACTTAGACTAGCTCAGAGCACTAGACTTTACCCAGCTCAGACGCTTAGACTAGCTCAGAGCACTAGACTTTACCCAGCTCAGACACTTAGACTAGCTCAGAGCACTAGACTTTACCCAGCTCAGACACTTAGACTAGCTCAGAGCACTAGACTTTACCCAGCTCAGACACTTAGACTAGCTCAGAGCACTAGACTTTACCCAGCTCAGACACTTAGACTAGCTCAGAGCACTAGACTTTACCCAGCTCAGACACTTAGACTAGCTCAGAGCACTAGACTTTACCCAGCTCTCTTTCTTCAGAGACTGCAGCCAAGATTTAGTGGAGTCTATTGTAGAGGAAACTGTTTCCATGGATACTAGCAGGAATATAGGCCATAGTGGAGAGAGAGTTTAGTATGTGAGAGATGACTCCTGGCAGAGCTCTGCATACACCAGTCACATCAGACAGACTCTACTGTCCTGTACACATCACAAGTTATGGTTACTTTCTTCTGCTTTTTTTAAATGTATTTTTATTTCACCTTTATTTAACCAGGTAGGCCAGATCACCTTTATTTAACCAGGTAGGCCAGATCACCTTTATTTAACCAGGTAGGCCAGATCACCTTTATTTAACCAGGTAGGCCAGATCACCTTTATTTAACCAGGTAGGCCAGATCACCTTTATTTAACCAGGTAGGCCAGATCACCTTTATTTAACCAGGTAGGCCAGATCACCTTTATTTAACCTGGTAGGCCAGATCACCTTTATTTAACCTGGTAGGCTAGTTGAGAACAAGTTCTCCTATGCAACTGCGACCTGGCCAAGATAAAGCATAGCAGTGTGACACAGACAACAACACAGAGTTACACATGGAATAAACAAGCCAATAACACAAACAGGTCAAAGACACAGTAGAGAAAAGAAAGTCTATATACAGTGTGTGAAAAAGGCATGAGAAGGTAGGCAATAAATAGGCCATAGGAGCGAATAATTACAATTTAGCAGATTAACACTGGAGTGATAAATGAGCAGATGATGATGTGCAAGTAGAGATACTGGTGTGCAAAAGAGCAGAACAGTAAATAAAAACAGTATGGGGATGAGGTAGGTAGATTGGGTGGGCTATTTACAGATGGACTATGTACAGCTGCAGCGATCGGGTTGGCTGCTCAGATAGTTGATGTTTAAAGTTGGTGAGGGAAATAAAAGTCTCCAACTTCAGTGATTTTTGCAATTCTTTCCAGTCACTGGCAGCAGAGAACTGGTAGGAAAGGCGGTGTTGGCTTTGGGGATGATAAGTGAGATATACCTGGTAGAACGTGTGCTACGGGTGGGTGTTGTTATCGTGACCAGTGAACTGAGATAAGGCGGAGCTTTACCTAGACTTATAGATGACCTGTAGCCAGTGGGTCTGGCGACGAATATGTAGCGAGGGCCAGCCAACTAGAGCATACAGGTCGCAGTGGTGGGTGGTATAAGGTGATTTGGTAACAAAACAGATGGCACTGTGATAGACTGCATCCAGTTTGCTCAGTAGAGTGTTGGAAGCTATTTTGTAGATGACATCGCCGAAGTCGAGGATCGGTAGGATAGTCAGTTTTACTAGGGTAAGTTTGGCGGCGTGAGTGAAGGAGGCTTTGTTCCAAAATAGAAAGCCGATTCTAGATTTGATTTTGGATTGAAGATGTTTAATATGAGTCTGGAAGGGCTCTAATGGACTCTAAAGGTACCTAATGGACTTTTTGATTAGCTATTTCAGTTGACTCGTTTTTTCAAAGCCCCTTAACTCCCTGTCTCTCTCACGGTAAATCCCCTCCACTCCCTGTCTCTCTCACAGTAAAGCCCCTCTACTCCCTGTCTCTCACAGTAAAGCCCCTCCACTCCCTGTCTCTCTCACAGTAAAGCCTCTCCACTCCCTGTCTCTCTCACAGTAAAGCCTCTCCACTCCCTGCCTCTCTCACAGTAAAGCCTCTCCACTCCCCGTCTCTCACGGTAAAGCCTCTCCACTCCCTGTCTCTCACGGTAAAGCCTCTCCACTCCCTGTCTCTCACGGTAAAGCCTCTCCACTCCCTGTCTCTCTCACAGTAAAGCCCCTCCACTCCCTGTCTCTCTCACAGTAAAGCCCCTCCACTCCCTGTCTCTCACAGTAGAGCCTCTCCACTCCCTGTCTCTCTCATGGTAAAGCCCCTCCACTCCCTGTCTCTCACAGTAAAGCCCCTCCACTCCCTGTCTCTCTCACAGTAAAGCCTCTCCACTCCCTTTCTCTCACAGTAAAGCCCCTCCACTCCCTGCCTCTCTCACAGTAAAGCCTCTCCACTCCCTGTCTCTCTCACGGTAAAGCCCCTCCACTCCCTGTCTCTCACAGTAAAGCCTCTCCACTCCCTGTCTCTCTCACGGTAAAGCCCCTCCACTCCCTGTCTCTCTCACAGTAAAGCCCCTCCACTCCCTGTCTCTCTCACAGTAAAGCCCCTCCACTCCCTGTCTCTCACAGTAAAGCCTCTCCACTCCCTTTCTCTCTCACAGTAAAGCCCCTCCACTCCCTGTCTCTCTCACAGTAAAGCCCCTCCACTCCCTGTCTCTCTCACAGTAAAGCCCCTCCACTCCCTGTCTCTCTCACAGTAAAGCCTCTCCACTCCCTGTCTCCCACAGTAAAGCCCCTCCACTCCCTGTCTCTCTCACAGTAAAGCCCCTCCACTCCCTGTCTCTCTCACAGTAAAGCCTCTCCACTCCCTGTCTCCCACAGTAAAGCCTCTCCACTCCCTGTCTCCCACAGTAAAGCCTCTCCACTCCCTGTCTCCCACAGTAAAGCCCCTCCACTCCCTGTCTCCCACAGTAAAGCCCCTCCACTCCCTTTCTCCCACAGTAAAGCCCCTCCACTCCCTGTCTCCCACAGTAAAGCCCCTCCACTCCCTGTCTCTCCCACAGTAAAGCCCCTCCACTCCCTGTCTCTCTCACGGTAAAGCCCCTCCACTCCCTGTCTCCCACGGTAAAGCTCCTCCACTCCCTGTCTCCCACAGTAAAGCCCCTCCACTCCCTGTCTCTCTTACGGTAAAGCCCCTCCACTCCCTGTCTCTCTCACGGTAAAGCCCCTCCACTCCCTGTCTCTCTCACAGTAAAGCCCCTCCACTCCCTGTCTCCCACGGTAAAGCCCCTCCACTCCCTGTCTCTCTCACGGTAAAGCCCCTCCACTCCCTGTCTCTCTCACGGTAAAGCCCCTCCACTCCCTGTCTCTCTCACAGTAAATCAAATCAAATGTTATTAGTCACATGCGCCGAATACAACAGGTATTTAACCGTCTCTCCACCTGACAGTGAAATGCTGACTTATGAGCCCCTAACCAACAATGCAGTTTTAAAGAATACGGATAAGAATAAGAAATAAAAGCAACAAGTAATTAAAGAGCAGCAGTAAAATAACAGTAGCGAGACTCTATACAGGGGGGTACTGGTACAGAGTCAATGTGTGGGGGCACCGGTTAGTTGAGGTAATATGTACATGTAGGTAGAGTTATTAAAGTGACTTTACATAGATGATAACAACAGAGAGAAGCGGCAGTGTAATAGAGGGGGGGGGGGGGCAATGCAAATAGTCTGGGTAGCCATTTGATTAGATGTTCAGGAGTCTTAATGCTTGGGGGTAGAAGCTGTTTAGAAGCCTCTTGGACCTAGACTTGGCGCTCCGGTACTGCTTGCCGTGGGGTAGCAGAGAGAACAGTCTGTGACTAGGGTGGCTGAAGTCTGACAATTTTTTGGGCCTTCCTCTGACACCGCCTGATATAGAGGTCCTGGATGGCAGGAAGCTTGGCCCCAGGGATGTACTGGGCTGTTCGCACTACCATCTGTAGTGCCTTGTGTTCGGAGGCCGAGCAGTTGCCATGCCTGTCTCTCTCACAGTAAAGCCCCTCCACTCCCTGTCTCACTCACAGTAAAGCCCCTCCACTCCCTGTCTCACTCACAGTAAAGCCCCTCCACTCCCTGTCTCTCTCACGGTAAAGCCCCTCCACTCCCTGTCTCACTCACAGTAAAGCCCCTCCACTCCCTGTCTCACTCACCGTAAAGCCCCTCCACTCCCTGTCTCTCTCACGGTAAAGCCCCTCCACTCCCTGTCTCTCTCACAGTAAAGCCGCTCCACTCCCTGTCTCTCTCACGGTAAAGCCCCTCCACTCCCTGTCTCTCTCACAGTAAAGCCCCTCCACTCCCTGTCTCTCTCACGGTAAAGCCCCTCCACTCCCTGTCTCTCTCACGGTAAAGCCCCTCCACTCCCTGTCTCACTCACAGTAAAGCCCCTCCACTCCCTGTCTCTCTCACGGTAAAGCCCCTCCACTCCCTGTCTCTCTCACACTAAAGAATGCTTGTCAATAACCACTTATTTTTAGATGGCTAAGCAAATAACCACAGGCCATTTTGGCAGTGTGGCGACCTTACGTTGATTGACAGTATCTTGTTTGTGCGTTACAGAGGAGGGGCTCAGGCTGTTTGTTGGTCCTGGTGGAAGCACAGCGCTGGGAAGCCAACACACCAGGTGGGTGACATTATTACCTAATGCATCAGAAAGTGGGTGACACCATAGAGATAGAATGACTACAAAGGGACACACAACAGCAGGCACTCCTAGCAACAATCACTGTCACTGAATCACGGATAACAGATAACATTTAAAGGGATAGTGCACAATTTTGTCAATTAACTATCTACCTCTAACTTCATACTGGACGCAGACAAAAAAAAACATTTTATCCATTAAGTAGATAAAATACTTAATTGTCAAAATCTTGCACTGTCCCTTTAATGCACAAGGGCCAATCGATAGAATATATGATTAATAGAATGTGATTGTTTGTTGTGAAGTGTTTTTCAGTAACACCCTTTTACTTGTTTGGTGTGAGTTGTTGCTGGTTAGATAATAACGTGTGTGACGTTCTCTTTCAGGGTTGGCGCGGGGCCCTACGAGCAGGTGGTGATCAGACGCTAGCCCCCTGGGAGTGGATGTGTCTCATAAGGTGCCAGAACACCACAGAGTCTGACAGAGGGAAATAGTTCTCACCTCTATGCAGGACAAACATTTTGTTCCAATGGGAGTCCAGGTCTGAGGTGTAGAACCTGTGTAAGCCTGCTCCCCTAGTGTTGAAGCCAGGAGGTGACCTGAAGTTCATGATTACAACTTGTTCAATAACTTTCAGAAGAAAGAGGATATATTGATATATATACACACACTGTGCAGTCAGAAAGTATTGAGACCCCTTGATTCTTTCCACATTTTGTTACAGTCTTATTCTAAAATGGATTATATATATATATATTCAATCTAAACACAATACCCCATAATGACAAAGCAAAAACACATTTTCAACATTTATTAAAAGTGGAAATATCACATTTACATAAGTATTCAGACCCTTTACTCAGTATTGTGTTGAAGCACATTTGGCAGCGATTACAGCCCTGAGTCTTCTTGGGTTTGACACTACAAGCTTGGCACACCTGTTTTGAGGAGTTTCTCCCATTCTTCTCTGCAGATCCTCTCAAGCTCTGTCAGGTTGGATGGGGAGCATCGCTGCACAGCTATTTTCAGGTCTCTCTAGAGATGTTCGATCGGGTTAAAGTGTGGGTTCTGGCTGGGCCACTCAAGGACATTCAGATACTTGTCCTAAAGCCACTCCTGCATTTTCTTGGCTGTGTGCTTTGGGTCGCTGTCCTTTTGGAAGGTGAACCTTCACCCCAGTCTGAGGTCCTGAGCGCTCTAGAGCAGGTTTTCATCAAGGATCTCTTTGTACTTTTCTCCGTTAATCTTTTCCTCGATCCTGACTAGTCTCCCAGTCCTGCTGCTGAAAAACATCCCCACAGCATGATGCTGCCACCAACATGCAACACCGTAGGGATGATGCAAGGTTTCTTCCATTCAGGCCAAAGACTTCAATCTTGGTTTCATCAGACCGGAGAACCTTGTTTATCATGGTCTGAGAGTCCTTTAGGTGCCTTTAGGCAAACTCCAAGTGGGTAGACATGTGCCGTTTACTGAGGAGTGGTTTCCATCTGGCCACTCTACCATAAAAGCCTGATTGGTTGAGTGCTGCAGAGATGGTTGTCCTTCTGGAAGTTTCTCCCATCTCCACAGAGGAACTGGAGCTCTTTCAGAGTGACCTTTGGGTTCTTGTTCACCTCCCAAACCTTCTCCCCCGACCCTTCTCCCCCGAAGTGGCCAGCTCTAGGAAGAGTCTTGGTGGTTCCAATCTTCTTCCATTTAAAATGAAGGAGGCCACTGTGTTCTTGGGGACCTTCAATGCTGCAGAAATATTTTGGTACCTTTCCCCAGATCTGTGCCTCGACACAATCCTGTTTTCGAGCTCTACGGACAATTCCTTCGACTTCATGGCTTGGTTTTTGCTCTGACGTGCACTGTCAACTGTGGAACCTTATATAGACAGGTGTGTGCCTTTCCAAATCATAAAAAAATAAAATAAAATATTAGAATAAGGCTGCAACGTAACAAAATGTGGAAAAAGGGAAGGGGTCTGAATACTTTCCGAATGCACTGTATATATTGAGTACTGTTGGAATTAAACTGTGCAGAGTGGTATAATGTTCTCTACCCAGAGAGGCTAGACTTTCAATTCTGCAGTACTTCTGTTCAATGAAGACTTCTTGTTATACAAGTAGGAGAATGCTCAGCTCTTACAACAAAAAGGGCTTGTTGTTTTTTTAAATGTTTTTTTAGTCCTTCCAAATGGTTATAGGTTACTCTGGGAGGTATTTTGTAATTGACTGTTTTATTGTTTGGTATGTTGCTGCTTGATATGTTCACTGTGTAAAATGTGTAGTATTTCACACACACAGGTGTTTTAACTGACAAAGTGTGGCAATGAGCTGGTTTCATTTTCCACAAGGACCTTAAAACTGACTAAAGAACTATACACAGACAGCTTGCCTGACGTCACCGACCTACAGGTGCCCTACTCTGTCAAATGAACAAAGATGAACTGGCATATCTGTTTAGCTATACATGGAGGCCCAAGAGGCAAGCACATCATTAGCTCAAGAACATTATTAAGATTCTATGAGCAGAGAAATTATATAAGTGCCAGATGGGGTTGCCTCTTGGCTCCTTACGATGAAGTAATGAAAGGAGGAGAAAGCAAAGGGAGGAGGAGTGTCAACAGATGGAGGTGAAGAAGATGTCCTTGAAGCTATAGATTAGGGTTAAGGTTTCAAATCCTCAGGAAAAATGGTTATACAGTAAATGTACTATGCTCTATGATCCCAAAACGGACAGTTCAGTTCACACTGTGTTGCTTTGATATACAAAACTGTATTGGGAGAGAAGCCTCCTTGGACAGAAAATTGTAATCTTTTCAGAAAGCTTATTTCCATACAAAAACAGGCACTCCTAGCAACAACTCCTAGTAAGTTTGAGGGAAAACTGATTTAGGGACAGTAAACATGGTTGACGTTTTGAAAGTGGGGCAAGTACAGCTTCACTCAAGAGAAGATGGAGTCAGTCAAGTACAGCGATCAAACCAAGATGTTAAGAGTCCTGCCAACCATCAACTATCTGCAAGGCCAAACATGACATTTCTATAAATGTTTGTCTTGTTCAGTGCTTTGTTGAAATACTGTTTGTGGAGTTTGTTATATATCCATGATGTAAGTGTTACGTCATTCAACTTCACATTCAGACTAGTTCTTGTGATTGTGTATGTTGATACTCTGCATTTGTCGGTTTTTACTGGTATGAATAAATTAGAGAAAGAATGCTCTTCAAATCAAATGTTATTGAGGATGTTAATGGTCACATACACATGGTTAGCAGATGTTAATGGTCACATACACATGGTTAGATGTTAATGCGAGTGTAGCGAAATGCTTGTGCTTCTAGTTCTGACAATGCAGTAATATCTGACAAGTAATCTAACAAATTCACAACAACTACCTTATACACACAAATGTAAAGGGATGAATAAGAATAGGTACATATATATACAGTGGGGCAAAAAAGTATTTAGTCAGCCGCCACTTGTGAAAGTTCTCCCACTTAAAAAGATGAGAGAGGCCTGTAATTTTCATCATAGGTACACTTCAATTATGACAGACAAAATTAGAAGAAAAAATCCAGAAAATCACATTGTAGGATTTTAATGAATGTATTTGCAAATTATGGTGGAAAATAAGTATTTGGTCAATAACAAAAGTTTCTCAATACTTTGTTATATACCCTTTGTTGGCAATGACAGGTCAAACGTTGTCTGTAAGTCTTCACAAGGTTTTCACACACTGTTGCTGGTATTTTGGCCCATTCCTCCATGCAGATCTCCTCTAGAGCAGTGATGTTTTGGGGTTGTTGCTGGGCAGCACGGACTTTCAACTCCTTCCAAAGATTTTCTATGGGGTTGAGATCTGGAGACTGGCTAGGCCACTCCAGGACCTTGAAATGCTTCTTACGAAGCCACTCCTTCGTTGCCCGGGCGGTGTGTTTGGGATTATTGTCATGCTGAAAGACCCTGCCACGTTTCATCTTCAATGCTCTTGCTGATGGAAGGAGGTTTTCACTCAAAATCTCACGATACATGGCCCCATTCATTCTTTCCTTTACACGGATCAGTCGTCCTGGTCCCTTTGCAGAAAAACAGCCCCAAAGCATAATGTTTCCACCCCCATGCTTCACAGTAGGTATGGTGTTCTTTGGATGCAACTCAGCATTCTTTTTCCTCCAAACACAACGAGTTGAGTTTTTACCAAAAAGTTATATTTTGGTTTCATCTGACCATATGACATTCTCCCAATCTTCTTCTGGATCATCCAAATTCTCTCTAGCAAACTTCAGACGAGCTTGGACATGTACTGGCTTAAGCAGGGGGACACGTCTGGCACTGCAGGATTTGAGTCCCTGGCAGCGTAGTGTGTTACTGATGGTAGGCTTTGTTACTTTGGTCCCAGCTCTCTGCAGGTCATTCAGTAGGTCCCCCCGTGTGGTTCTGGGATTTTTGCTCACCGTTCTTGTGATCATTTTGACCTCACGGGGTGAGATCTTGCGTGGTTATCAGTGGTCTTGTATGTCTTCCATTTCCTAATAATTGCTCCCACAGTTGATTTCTTCAAACCAAGCTGCTTACCTGTTGCAGGTCTACAATTTTGTTTCTGGTGTCCTTTGACAGCTCTTTGATCTTGGCCATAGTGGAGTTTGGAGTGTGACTGTTTGAGGTTGTGGACAGGTGTCTTTTATACTGATAACAAGTTCAAACAGGTGCCATTAATACAGGTAACGAGTGGAGGACAGAGGAGCCTCTAAAAGAAGAAGTTACAGGTCTGTGAGAGCCAGAAATCTTGCTTGTTTGTAGGTGACCAACTACTTATTTTCCACCATAATTTGCAAATAAATTCATTAAAAATGTCATTTTTCTTCTCATTTCGTCTGTCATAGTTGAAGTGTACCTATGATGAAAATTACAGGCCTCTCCCATCTTTTTAAGTGGGAGAACTTGCACAATTGGTGGCTGACTAAATACTTTTTTGCCCCACTGTATGTCTATGTCAGTGATGGCTGTTTAACAGTATGATGGCCTTGAGATAGAAGCTGTTTTTCAGTCTCTCGGTCCCAGCTTTGATCCACCTGTACTGACCTTGTCTTCTTGATAGTAGTGGAGTGAACAGGCAGTGGATCGGGTGGTTGTTGTCCTTGATTATCTTTTTGGCCTTCCTGTGACATTGGGCGCTGTAGGTGTCCTGGAGGGCAGGTAGTTTGCCCCCGGTGATGCATTGTGCAGACCGTGTTACCCTCTGGAGAGCCTTGCAGTTGAGGGCGGTGCAATTACCGTACCAGGCCGTGATACAGCCAGACAGGATGCTCTCGATTGTGTATCTGTAAAAATTTGTGAGTGTTTTAGGTGACAAGACTAATTTCTTCAGCCTCCTGACCTCACCTCCTCCCTGTAGACCGTCTCGTCATTGTTGGTAATCAGCCCTACAACTGTAGTGTCGTCTGCAAACTTGAATATTTGAGTTGGAAGCTTGCATGTCCACGCAGTTATGGGTGAACAGGGAGTACAGGAGAGGGCTGAGAACGCACCCTTGTGGGGCCCCAGTGTTGAGGATCAGCAGGGTGGAGATTTTGTTTCCTACCTTCACCACCTGGGGGCGGCCCGTCAGAAAGTCCAGGACTCAGGATGTTCAACTTTTAATGACTTTCTTGTTTGTCCAATTCATACCCTTATCATACTGTTTGTACCTTTATAATGTTGATATCCTACTTTGTTGTTTTTACGGTTATTTCTCTAGACTGATGTTGCAAGTGCAGGTCCCACATTGTTCAATGTCCTAAATGTTGGAAGATTGTTATTTCTATACTGTATCCCAATTCACAAACACACATGCTGTGTTGTTCTGTAAAGTAATAAAACAATTCAATTTATTTAAGAAACAACAGCTCTCGCTCAATAGATTTGGATTTTTTTCCCTATCCCCTGCTATACTGTTGACTACTTTTCCTTCCTGGCAGCTACAAACCCCAAATGTAGTATGTATGTTGTCATGGTGAAAACGTGTTTCTTGTTTTCGATACAATAGATATCCTAGTACTTAATTCAGTCCCATGGGATGGGAATATTGATGGATGGATGCTTCAAAAGCGGCTAGTGATATTTAAACAGTGAATCCATGCCTGCTCAGAGAGCTGTTACATAACTGCTGTCAGTAGTACTCAACACAGTGGGGGTTGAGAAAGGGCTCAGGGCTGCTCGTCAGTCTGGCAGTCCTGCCTCTGGGTGAGATGCTTACAAAGTACCAGAGGACAGATGGCTGGCTACCGTGGCTATATACTATCACTGGCAGGGAGGGAGCGTTCCTGGAACACAGAGCTGCTACAATAGATTGTAAATGTGATGCTGATTTTTGCAGCGTGAAAAGGCCCATATATTATAGCAAGGAGGGGAGGAACGGATACATGCAGTGAAGAACTGTCTTTCAACCCACCTTTAGAATATGTGGGAGAAGGGACTTGCATGACTGGATGGTCAGAGAATACTGCAGTGATTAAGGGGGAATGAACCAGCAACCCTACCTCCTGTGTAATAAGGGCCCAGACATCATGTTAGAAGCTGTAGTTTTCAGGTCTCTCCAGAGATGTTCGATTGGGTTAAAGTGCGGGTTCTGGCTTGGCCACTCAAGGACATTCAGAGACTTGTCCAAAGCCACTCCTGCGTTGGCTTAGGGTCGTTGTCCTTTTGGAAGGGGTCAATGTTTTCAAATGGAGGAAGAGTAGTCGGCATAAATCAAAGATTGACAGATTACTTGTGTACATAGCTAGGACTGAAGGTATGCAAATTATGAAAGACACAGTAGCTACCCCAACATTGAACCAGTATCTGGGCCGAGGAGGAGACAATGAGAATATGACCTACTCCAGTGCTAGCCTCTCTACACTGGCTTCCTGTTAAGGCAAGGGCTCATTTAAAGGTTTTACTGCTAACCTACAAGCCAGAAATCTTGCTTGTTTGTAGGTGACCAACTACTTATTTTCCACCATAATTTGCAAATAAATTCATTAAAAATGTCATTTTTCTTCTCATTTCGTCTGTCATAGTTGAAGTGTACCTATGATGAAAATTACAGGCCTCTCCCATCTTTTAAAGTGGGAGAACTTGCACAATTGGTGGCTGACTAAATACTTTTTTGCCCCACTGTATGTCTATGTCAGTGATGGCTGTTTAACAGTATGATGGCCTTGAGATAGAAGCTGTTTTTCAGTCTCTCGGTCCCAGCTTTGATCCACCTGTACTGACCTTGTCTTCTTGATAGTAGTGGAGTGAACAGGCAGTGGATCGGGTGGTTGTTGTCCTTGATTATCTTTTTGGCCTTCCTGTGACATTGGGCGCTGTAGGTGTCCTGGAGGGCAGGTAGTTTGCCCCCGGTGATGCATTGTGCAGACCGTGTTACCCTCTGGAGAGCCTTGCAGTTGAGGGCGGTGCAATTACCGTACCAGGCCGTGATACAGCCAGACAGGATGCTCTCGATTGTGTATCTGTAAAAATTTGTGAGTGTTTTAGGTGACAAGACTAATTTCTTCAGCCTCCTGACCTCACCTCCTCCCTGTAGACCGTCTCGTCATTGTTGGTAATCAGCCCTACAACTGTAGTGTCGTCTGCAAACTTGAATATTTGAGTTGGAAGCTTGCATGTCCACGCAGTTATGGGTGAACAGGGAGTACAGGAGAGGGCTGAGAACGCACCCTTGTGGGGCCCCAGTGTTGAGGATCAGCAGGGTGGAGATTTTGTTTCCTACCTTCACCACCTGGGGGCGGCCCGTCAGAAAGTCCAGGACTCAGGATGTTCAACTTTTAATGACTTTCTTGTTTGTCCAATTCATACCCTTATCATACTGTTTGTACCTTTATAATGTTGATATCCTACTTTGTTGTTTTTACGGTTATTTCTCTAGACTGATGTTGCAAGTGCAGGTCCCACATTGTTCAATGTCCTAAATGTTGGAAGATTGTTATTTCTATACTGTATCCCAATTCACAAACACACATGCTGTGTTGTTCTGTAAAGTAATAAAACAATTCAATTTATTTAAGAAACAACAGCTCTCGCTCAATAGATTTGGATTTTTTTCCCTATCCCCTGCTATACTGTTGACTACTTTTCCTTCCTGGCAGCTACAAACCCCAAATGTAGTATGTATGTTGTCATGGTGAAAACGTGTTTCTTGTTTTCGATACAATAGATATCCTAGTACTTAATTCAGTCCCATGGGATGGGAATATTGATGGATGGATGCTTCAAAAGCGGCTAGTGATATTTAAACAGTGAATCCATGCCTGCTCAGAGAGCTGTTACATAACTGCTGTCAGTAGTACTCAACACAGTGGGGGTTGAGAAAGGGCTCAGGGCTGCTCGTCAGTCTGGCAGTCCTGCCTCTGGGTGAGATGCTTACAAAGTACCAGAGGACAGATGGCTGGCTACCGTGGCTATATACTATCACTGGCAGGGAGGGAGCGTTCCTGGAACACAGAGCTGCTACAATAGATTGTAAATGTGATGCTGATTTTTGCAGCGTGAAAAGGCCCATATATTATAGCAAGGAGGGGAGGAACGGATACATGCAGTGAAGAACTGTCTTTCAACCCACCTTTAGAATATGTGGGAGAAGGGACTTGCATGACTGGATGGTCAGAGAATACTGCAGTGATTAAGGGGGAATGAACCAGCAACCCTACCTCCTGTGTAATAAGGGCCCAGACATCATGTTAGAAGCTGTAGTTTTCAGGTCTCTCCAGAGATGTTCGATTGGGTTAAAGTGCGGGTTCTGGCTTGGCCACTCAAGGACATTCAGAGACTTGTCCAAAGCCACTCCTGCGTTGGCTTAGGGTCGTTGTCCTTTTGGAAGGGGTCAATGTTTTCAAATGGAGGAAGAGTAGTCGGCATAAATCAAAGATTGACAGATTACTTGTGTACATAGCTAGGACTGAAGGTATGCAAATTATGAAAGACACAGTAGCTACCCCAACATTGAACCAGTATCTGGGCCGAGGAGGAGACGATGAGAATATGACCTACTCCAGTGCTAGCCTCTCTACACTGGCTTCCTGTTAAGGCAAGGGCTCATTTAAAGGTTTTACTGCTAACCTACAAGCCAGAAATCTTGCTTGTTTGTAGGTGACCAACTACTTATTTTCCACCATAATTTGCAAATAAATTCATTAAAAATGTCATTTTTCTTCTCATTTCGTCTGTCATAGTTGAAGTGTACCTATGATGAAAATTACAGGCCTCTCCCATCTTTTTAAGTGGGAGAACTTGCACAATTGGTGGCTGACTAAATACTTTTTTGCCCCACTGTATGTCTATGTCAGTGATGGCTGTTTAACAGTATGATGGCCTTGAGATAGAAGCTGTTTTTCAGTCTCTCGGTCCCAGCTTTGATCCACCTGTACTGACCTTGTCTTCTTGATAGTAGTGGAGTGAACAGGCAGTGGATCGGGTGGTTGTTGTCCTTGATTATCTTTTTGGCCTTCCTGTGACATTGGGCGCTGTAGGTGTCCTGGAGGGCAGGTAGTTTGCCCCCGGTGATGCATTGTGCAGACCGTGTTACCCTCTGGAGAGCCTTGCAGTTGAGGGCGGTGCAATTACCGTACCAGGCCGTGATACAGCCAGACAGGATGCTCTCGATTGTGTATCTGTAAAAATTTGTGAGTGTTTTAGGTGACAAGACTAATTTCTTCAGCCTCCTGACCTCACCTCCTCCCTGTAGACCGTCTCGTCATTGTTGGTAATCAGCCCTACAACTGTAGTGTCGTCTGCAAACTTGAATATTTGAGTTGGAAGCTTGCATGTCCACGCAGTTATGGGTGAACAGGGAGTACAGGAGAGGGCTGAGAACGCACCATTGTGGGGCCCCAGTGTTGAGGATCAGCAGGGTGGAGATTTTGTTTCCTACCTTCACCACCTGGGGGCGGCCCGTCAGAAAGTCCAGGACTCAGGATGTTCAACTTTTAATGACTTTCTTGTTTGTCCAATTCATACCCTTATCATACTGTTTGTACCTTTATAATGTTGATATCCTACTTTGTTGTTTTTACGGTTATTTCTCTAGACTGATGTTGCAAGTGCAGGTCCCACATTGTTCAATGTCCTAAATGTTGGAAGATTGTTATTTCTATACTGTATCCCAATTCACAAACACACATGCTGTGTTGTTCTGTAAAGTAATAAAACAATTCAATTTATTTAAGAAACAACAGCTCTCGCTCAATAGATTTGGATTTTTTTCCCTATCCCCTGCTATACTGTTGACTACTTTTCCTTCCTGGCAGCTACAAACCCCAAATGTAGTATGTATGTTGTCATGGTGAAAACGTGTTTCTTGTTTTCGATACAATAGATATCCTAGTACTTAATTCAGTCCCATGGGATGGGAATATTGATGGATGGATGCTTCAAAAGCGGCTAGTGATATTTAAACAGTGAATCCATGCCTGCTCAGAGAGCTGTTACATAACTGCTGTCAGTAGTACTCAACACAGTGGGGGTTGAGAAAGGGCTCAGGGCTGCTCGTCAGTCTGGCAGTCCTGCCTCTGGGTGAGATGCTTACAAAGTACCAGAGGACAGATGGCTGGCTACCGTGGCTATATACTATCACTGGCAGGGAGGGAGCGTTCCTGGAACACAGAGCTGCTACAATAGATTGTAAATGTGATGCTGATTTTTGCAGCGTGAAAAGGCCCATATATTATAGCAAGGAGGGGAGGAACGGATACATGCAGTGAAGAACTGTCTTTCAACCCACCTTTAGAATATGTGGGAGAAGGGACTTGCATGACTGGATGGTCAGAGAATACTGCAGTGATTAAGGGGGAATGAACCAGCAACCCTACCTCCTGTGTAATAAGGGCCCAGACATCATGTTAGAAGCTGTAGTTTTCAGGTCTCTCCAGAGATGTTCGATTGGGTTAAAGTGCGGGTTCTGGCTTGGCCACTCAAGGACATTCAGAGACTTGTCCAAAGCCACTCCTGCGTTGGCTTAGGGTCGTTGTCCTTTTGGAAGGGGTCAATGTTTTCAAATGGAGGAAGAGTAGTCGGCATAAATCAAAGATTGACAGATTACTTGTGTACATAGCTAGGACTGAAGGTATGCAAATTATGAAAGACACAGTAGCTACCCCAACATTGAACCAGTATCTGGGCCGAGGAGGAGACGATGAGAATATGACCTACTCCAGTGCTAGCCTCTCTACACTGGCTTCCTGTTAAGGCAAGGGCTCATTTAAAGGTTTTACTGCTAACCTACAAAGCATTACATGGGCTTGCTCCTACCTATATTTCCGATTTGGTCCTGCTGTACATACCTACACGTACGCTACAATCACAAGACGCAGGCCTCGTTATTGTCCTTACAATTTCTAAGCAAGCAGCCGGAGGCAGGACTTTCTCCTATAGAGCTCCATTTTTATGGAATGGTCTGCCTATCCATATCAGAGACGCAGACTCGGTCTCGACCTTTAGGTCTTTATTGAAGACTCATCTCTTCAGTAGGTCCTATGATTGAGTGTAGTCTGGCCCAGGGGTGTGAAGGTGAATGGAAAGGAACTGGAGCGACGAACCGCCCTTGCTGTCTCTGCCTGGCCGGTTCCCCTCTCCACTGGGATTCTCTCCCTCTAACCCTATTACGGGGGCTGAGTCACTGGCTTACTTGTGCTCCTCCATGCCACCCCTAGGAGGGGTGCGTCACTTGAGTGGGTTGAGTCACTGACGTGATCATCCTGTCTGGGTTGGCGCCCCCCTTCGGGTTCGTGCCTTGGGGGAGTTCTTTGTGGCCTATACTCGGCCTTGTCTCAGGGTAGTAAGTTGGTGGTTTGAAGATATCCTTCTAGAGGTGTGGGGGCTGTGCTTTGGCAAAGTGGGTGGGGTTATATCCTGCCTGGTTGGCCCTGTCCAGCGGTATCGTTGGACAGGGCCACAGTGTCTCCTGACCCCTCCTGTCTCAGCCTCCAGTATTTATGCTTCAATAGTTTGTGTCAGGGGGCTAGGGTTAGTCTGTTATATCTGGAGTATTTCTCTTGTCTTACCCGGTGTCCTGTGAATTTAAGTATGCTCCCTTTAATTATCTTTCTTTCTCTCTTCTCTCTGAGGACCTGAGCCCTAGGACCATGCCTCAGGACAACCTGGCTTTACTCATTGCTGTCTCCAGTCCACCTGGCCGTGCTGCTGCTCCAGTTTCAACTGTACTGCCTGAGGCTATGGAACCCTAATCTGTTCACCGGACGTGCTACCTTGTCCCGGACCTTCTGTTTTCGAAGACAGCACCTGCTGTCTCTAACTCTGAATGATCAGCTATGAAAAGCTAACTGACATTTACTCCTGAGGTGCTGACCTGTTGCACCCTCTACATCCACATCCACATTAGTGTTTGACCCTGCTGGTCATCTACGAACGTTTTAACATCTTGGCCATGTACTGTTATAATCTCCACCCGGCACAGCCAGAAGAGGACTGACCACCCCTCAGAGGATGGTTCCTCTCTATGTTTCTTCCTAGGTTCCTGCCTTTCTAGGGAGTTTTTCCTAGCCACCGGGCTTCTACATCTGCATTGCTTGCTGTTTGGGGTTTTCGGGTGGGTTTCTGTACAGCACTTTGTGACATTGGCGGATGTCAAAATAGCTTTATAAATACATTTGATTTATTGATGACCTATTCAACGTCTCCCCCTCTGCCCCAACACACACAGAACAGGAGAAAAACATAAAAAAAATGTATTACTATAAGAAATTACAGTCAATGATTCAAAACGACTACCATTGCATGCTCACCAATCAGTGAATGCAGTGAGCCAAAGATCTTGAATTCCTCGATACAGTTACTGTACTTTGGTACTCATTCACGAAAGTCACTCATTGGACGAACGGCGTTCGTTGCCTTTTCCGGTCTTCTCCCGGCAGCGGCAGTTACGTGCGTACCATTTTCTCCTACTGTTGCCGAAGAAACTCAGCTAGCAAGATAGATCTACAAAGTAAGGTTTTGTGGGCCATAATCTGGTGCTAGGTTATTGTAGAATATAGTTTACCGCAACTATTGACGGTTTCAAACCCCGCTTTAATGACGTTATAGTCAGAAGCATCGATTGTGTAAGCTAGCTAGCGTTAGCAGATAGCGGCTAATTTCCCGCATTTGTGGATCGACAGCCTGGGATCCTCGCATTATGGCCAACAACACTGTAGCCGGGAATCAGCAACAAGGACAGGCTGTGAACAAGATTGGCCCTAACCCTGGAAAACATGGCAACAACTTGCCTCTCTGGGGCAACGAAAAGACTATGAACTTGAACCCTATGGTCCTCACCAACGTGCTCTCATCTCCATATTTCAAGGTTCAGCTCTATGAACTGAAAACCTACCATGAGGTGGTGGATGAAATATATTTCAAGGTAACCAGACCGATGCTGGCTAACGTTACTATGCTAGCTAAAGTTGGTTAGCTACCTTAGGTAGCGGTTTGAACGTATGGGTAAATTGCTAACTTAACTGGCTAAATGGTTCAGTGGCAGGTAGCTAGCTTTTGCTTAACGCTGTTTTCATATTATAATTTGGCAGTATCATCTCAAATGGTTCCTAACGTGTTTGTTAGATAACTAACTTCGCTAGCGTGTTAGCCACCGCTAACCCGACCCTATTTTCAGTTCTGTTTACTCATTTGAGTGGGTTGCAACGTTAGCTAGCTATGTAGCTAAGTTAACTAGCTAACGTCTCTTAGGTTTTCCTGTACGGTCTGTAGCTAAGTGGACCGCTGATAATTAAAATTGTGTTGGAATTAACGTTACTGTAGCTAGTTAACGTTAGCTGGCTCGTCAGTCAGGTAAACTCTAGTGTTATGTTAGCCTATTAATACACGCTAACTACATTTAGCGCCTAATTAGTATTGCTGAATAGATCTTTCCGTAGCCCCGACGCAAGCTCGGTCTTGAACGTGAACAAGCATCGCTTGCAATACGGTTTTGGAAACCTAAGAAACGTAGCTATTTTTCATATCAGCGAGAAATTGTTCTAAAATGGTTAATTGGGGCGACCACCCGTGCTCATTAGCTATCCAGCATGCTCCGAACTAACCCAAAGGCCGGCAAATGGCGAATTTTACTGTTGGAATGCATTGTATCCCCCGTGGACCGGTTTGTACGTTCAGGCTGCAAAGGCATCGATTTCCGCCTTGTCGCGATTTAATGGCGAGAAGGCAGTTTTAAAAAAGGGAAATGTGTGTACTTTATGAAACACTTTTCCACCGTGGCTAATGCCTAGAAATGCTAGTCCCAGATGTTGCATATCGTGTTCAGTCAATCGGGGTGCCGAAGTCTGTTGTTTACCTCTGGCTGAACGCTGGGCACATCAGGAAGGAGCATTAGACGCTCTAGGATGGCAATAGGCATCCGAACACCTGTGTATAACACCTGTGTGTAACAAAAGAAAGCCGACAGACACGTGTTGTAATTTAAACATGCTGTCGACTGCAACTGATAAAGCCTGATAAAAACAATGTACAGTAAGTATATATTTAGCATTTGTGAAATGATTTTTTATGTGATTGGAAAGTAAAGGGCTGCAAAGGCGTCTTCCTGATGTGCCCAGCGTTCAGCCAGAGGTAAACAACAGACTTCTGCAACCTGAATGTGATTCACATGCATTCATTTTGTCATGGGGTCACTGTGTTAAAAAATTGTTTCTGTAGGTGACTCATGTTGAGCCCTGGGAGAAAGGCAGCAGGAAGACTGCTGGACAGACTGGAATGTGCGGAGGGGTAAGTTAGAAAGTACGTGCCTTTTGCCTCCCCCTGTTTCTCTGTCCCAGATGATGGGGGTAACAGTCACTCTCTGACTTATGTCTGATTTAATGGCTTTAGCTGTCATAGAATCAATGTAAGTTACATCCTGACCAGAGAAGCTATTCTCTGCCTAATTGTGTTCATAAGTGCATCACATACATTTGACATTTTTTACATTATAGTCATTTAGCAGACACTCTTATCCAGAACATCTTAGTTATGTGCACATACATACATACATGCATGCAGACATACATACATACATACACGCATCAAAAGTCAGTAGTTGATAGATGACAAACTGAAGCAATACACTTAACTTAGCTGTGGAGTAAGACTGTGTTGAAAAACGATAATTCCCCCCAAAACGTAGAGGTCCACTTCAGATATATGTTAGGAACACTGGTCCCGAAAATCGAAGCGTCTAACACATGAACCTCTGTCCTCAGGTGCGTGGAGTCGGGACAGGCGGCATTGTGTCCACGGCCTTCTGCCTGTTGTATAAGCTGTTTACCCTCAAGATGACCCGCAAGCAGGTGATGGGACTGATAACTCACAACGACTCGCCCTACATCAGAGCACTTGGTTTCATGTACATAAGGTGCGACTCTTTTACATTTTGGTTTATGTAAAAGGCGAATGTTTGCACCAAGGATAGAACCTATTTGACTTGTTTTTATTTGGTTGTAAATACATTTCACTCACCCTGTTCTAATGGATTGCAACCTCTTAGTGAAATGCTCAGCAGCCATTTTGCAGTGTATAGTTGCATGCCTAAATGATACCATTTTGTTCCGACATCTCTTTATTAATATGTTGTTAAATTAACTACTTTTCCTGGAATAGAGGTGTTTATATAAGATGTGTTCGCAGACAACATTAGGTAGCCTAGCGGCTAAGAGCATTGGGCCAGTAACTGAAAAGTTTATGGTTCGAATCCCAGAGCAGACTAGGTGAAGAAAGAAAAAAATCTGCCTGTGTCCTTGAGCAAGGCTTTTAACCCTAATTGCTCCTGTAAGTCGCTCTGGATAAGAGTGTCTGCTAAAGGACAAAAATGTAAAAACTGTATCTACCTTCAGATGGTTAACATTGGCGTCAAGATGCAGACGGAAGTCAAAGACGTCTATGTGTGTTATTCAATGGGATGCTCAGTAGTGTGTTATGTGTGCATTTCCTCCAGATACACCCAGCCCCCTGCAGACCTGGTGGACTGGTATGATGGTTTCCTGGATGATGAGGAGGTATGTCCACACGGGTAATACTTTCATGTTTCTCTACCTTTCACTAACAAGTCTGGCATGATCCAAACTGTTGGCTCTCAGTTCTCTCCTCGTTGTGATGCTCAGAGCTGATTTTTCACCTTTGCCTTCATTTGGCTTAATTGTCCCCAGTCCCCCTCCCCCCGCGCAAAGTTGAGTAGTTAGGTCATTCACTCTGCTCTGCTGCCTGTTTTTGTCAGGGTAAGTATATTTGACGTAGAGTTGAACCATACAGTCAAACTCTGTTAACTAAAGGCATGCCCTTTGTGTTTGCCAAGATGCAATCAGGACTTGTTGCACAAACTCAATTAATAAAACATCTAATTTGCACAATTTGACATTTTACACTGAAATGTGTACCGTTGTTTCTCCCAGGCTCAGATTTTTATTTATTCTAATTAACACATTTAATTTTAAAATATAACAACGCGTATATTTCAACACAAATCCATTGCTTCGTTTTCTTGTCTCTGACACCCTCCTACTTAAAGATGCTACACAGAATTCTTTGGGGAATTTTTGCATTGTAATTCCAGAAAATGTCCTTAATTAACATAGATGGCACTAATAATGGAATGATAGTCTTTCACAGTATTACTACCCACCAGTGTTGTGATTGGATATTCACATAAGCTGTTTCTAACTTCCTAACTGTGTTATCTAGTGGAAATGGCTGCCATTTCCTGGTTGCAGAAATTCTGCAGTGTTTCCTCAGTTTCAGTTTATTTGAGACAACAAGCACTGAATAGTGTAGGTAAGCATTGTGCCATTTATATCACTGAAATATATTTTAATAACAACAAATATTGTTTTTACAGCTGTAAAAAGAATATATATATTTATATATGAATTTTATATTGAAAATGCATTTCACAGTGATTTAGATGGTACAACGACTCCCTACACTATTGTGCTTGTTTTCTCACATAAACTGAAATTGAGAGTGTTTGGGGAAAAAATCCAGACATGAAATGACAGCCATTTCCACTAGATAACACAGCCACAAAGCCAGAACAGCTTTCCCAGTTTGATAACAGATGCCACTCCGGTGGGAGAAATCAATAGGCACTTATAACAGCCAATCACAACACTGGTGGGTAAGTAATACTGTGAAACACTATCATTCCACTATTAGCACCAGATATGTTAAGAACATTTTCTGAAATTACAATGCAAAAAAATCCTATGTGTAGCACTTTTTAATACAATTGAAAAAAATTCTGAGGAGAGCTTTGTAGTAGATGTTCAGTGCATTCGGAAAGTATTCAGACCCCTTGACTTTTTCCACATTTTGTTACGTTATTATTATTATTCTAAAATGGATTAAATTGTTTTCCCCCCTCATCAATCACAACACATAACCCCATAATGACAAAGCAAAAACATATTTTTAATTTGTTTTTGCTCATTTGTAATATGACATTTACATAAGTATTCAGACCCTTTACTCGGTACTTTGTTGAAGCACCTTTGGCAGCGATTACAGTCTTGGGTCTTCTTGGATATGACGCTACAAGCTTGGCACACCTGTATTTGGACAGTTTCTCCCATTCTTCTCTGCAGATCATCTCAAGCTCTGTCAGGTTGGATGAGGAGCGTTGCTGCACAGCTATTTTCAGGTCTCTCCAGGGATGTTTGATCGGGTTCAAGTGTGGGCTCTGGCTGGGCCCCTCAAGAACATTCATAGGATTGGCTTGGGACAAGTCTATGTTGTCTTGGCTGTGTGCTTAGGGTCGTTGTCCTGATGGAAGGTGAACCATCACCCCATTCTGAGGTCCTGCGCGCCCTTGTGCAGGTTTTCATCAGGCGTCTCTCTGTATTTTGCTCTGTTCATCTTTCCCTCGATCCTGACTAGTCTTCCAGTCCCACCCGCTGAAAAACATCCCCACACCATGATGATGCTGCCACCACCATGCTTCACCGTAGGGATGGTGCCAGGTTTCTTCCAGACGTGTTGCTTGGCATTCAGGCCAAAGAGTTCAATCTTGGTTTCATCAGACCAGATAATCTTGTTTCTCATGGTCTGAATTCTTTAGGTGCTTTTTGGCAAACTCCAAGCGGGCTGTCATGCCTTTTACTGAGGAGTGGCTTCCGTCTGGCCACTACCATAATGGCCTGATTGGTGGAGTGTTACGGAGGTTCTCCCATCGCCACATAGAAACTCTGGAGCTCTGTCAGAGTGACCATCAGGTTTTTGCTCACCTCCCTGACCAAGGGCCTTTTCCCTCTATTGGTCAGTTTGGCTGCATGGTCAGCTCTAGGAAGAGTCTTGGTGGTTCTAAACTTCCATTTAAGAATGATGGAGGCCACTGTGTTCTTGGGGACCTTCAATGCTGCAGATTTGTTTTGGTGCCCTTTGCCAGATTTGTGCCTCAACACAATCCTGCCTCGGAGCTCTACGGACAATTCCTTCGACCTCATGGTTTGGTTTTAGCTCTGGCATGCACTGTCAACTGTGGGACCTTATATAGACAGGTGTGTGTCTTTCCAAATCATGTCCAATAAATTTAATTTACCACAGGTGAACTCCAACCAAGTTGATGAAACATCTCAAGGATGACCATTGGAAACAGGATGCAACTGAGCTCAATTTAGAGTCTCTCGTAGCAAAGGGCCTGAGAACTTATGTAACTAAGGTATTTCTGTATTTTATTTTTTTGTATAAAAACCTTTTTCACTTTGTCATTATGGGATATTGTCTGTAGATTGATAAGGGGGGGAAAGTATTTCATCCGTTTTAAAGTAAGGCTGTAACATAACAAAGACTTTCCTAATGCACCGTATCCTCTCTGTGCATTCAAACCTTCAATTGGCTGGATATTGTTTGTCAGACTGTGCAACCAGGCCTACTTTCTTGTTCTGATGCAATATTTTAACCTGACATCCTCTGACATCCTACCCAACTGGCTAATTCCCATGTTCTCTTCTTTAGATGCCCCTTGTGCAGCAGGTGAATTGGATAATGTATCTCTCAGCACTGTTGGTTTGCGTGTGTGAGTGCAAAACGGCTGTTCTCTACCCATTCAGACCTGGTCTCTCTGTAGTTGCTGTGCACATACCTACCTACCTACATGCCTCCACTCTGTACTTGCACTGTGGCCAGTGTCTCCCTGGACTGTCGAGAGAACTAGGAAGGAGGAAGCAAAAAAACTTTCCTTAACCCTTATTTTGTTGCCTGCCTACGGATCCATCTCAATTGTCCATCTCAAGTCGCTTCCTCTCCTTGTCTCACCCCCATCTTTACTTCCTCTTTTAATGCTAGTGCAGATGGAGGAAACCATGAGGAGAGGAAGCCACTTTAGACTATTGAGATGCAACCCAGGGTGTTTTCAGTTATTTTGCTAACATATCGTTGTGTAAGAGAGCTCACAGTGTAAGTACAGACTTTTCAGGACAGCCAGACAGATTAAATGAGAGAAACCATTTTTCCATTTCCATACTATTATTTCCTATAGTCAGTATCAGGCACTAAGTTGAATTATAAGCAAACACATGATAAGGATTAATATGTGAGCATATTAAGCTAGATGAAATCAGAGGTGAAGGTTCAGTACTTGGTCATCACAAATTATATTTGATTTCTAATTGAGTCATGGAGGCAAGTGTTAAAAAAACAAGGGACTAGGAAGATATGCTGAATAAATATAATGAATGCAATGTCTTTTGTAGTTCTGTTTTGCATCTGTGTGTGTTAATAACGTTTTCAATTACCCCCCCCCTCCCCCTCTATGTTCTCAGGAGCTGGATGTGAAGGCCGGAGGCGGCTGCGTTATGACCATCGGTGAGATGGTCCGGTCGTTTCTCACCAAGCTGGAGTGGTTCTCCACACTCTTCCCACGCATCCCGGTGCCTGTGCAGAAGATGATTGACACACAGATGAAGGCAAGGCCCCGGAAGGTTCCTGAGAAGGTGGAGGAGCCGGTTGAACCTGTGCCAGAGGAGGGACGGGCGACAGAAGGGCGTAGACGCTCCCGGTAGGAAATGGATAAAAGCCGTTCCGAAGAATATATCTGTATTATGTGGATCGCATCTCTGTCAATGAGGGAGGGTTTTTGCTGTTCATGAGGCTGATATTTAGGTTTGTTTCTGTTTTTCTATTGGTCAGGAGCCCCAGGAGGTCCCCCAAACGGTCGAGGAGCAGGAGCCACCACCGCGAACGAGAGCGCCACGGCCCAAGCTTCGACCGCGAACTGGAAAGGGAACGTGACCGCCAGAGGAAGGAGAGGGAGGGTAAGGACGGGGACAGGAGAGGAGGGGACAGGGAGAGAGGGGAGAAGGAGAGGGAGGGTAAGGACGGGGACAGGAGAGGAGGGGACAGGGAGAGAGGGGAGAAGGAGAGGGACAGGGGAGGAGAAAGGGAGAGGCGACGGTCCAGGAGCAGGGAACGCAAGGGAGAGCGGAAAGACAGGGAGAAAGAAAGGGAGGGGGGCGGGGAGAACGACAGAAGCAGGAGGAAAGGCAGTGACAGAGGGAGGGAGAGGTCCAAGGACAAGAGGAGCAAGGGAGAGACTGAGGACAGGAGACACAAAGAAGAGCGGGATGAGTGGAGGGGGCACAGGGATGAGAGGAAGGCCAAGCGCTCCAGTCGGAGCGGAAGCAGGGAAAGGAGACACAAGGAGAAGTCCAAGAAGAGAGGAGAAGTCCAAGAAGAGAGTGGAAGCAAGAGCAGGGCCGAGGTGGGGGAGAAGGAGAAGAGCAGGAAGAGAGAGCGCAGCCATGAGAGGGGGGAGGGCGAGCAGCGCTCACACAAACGCAGCCGCAGCAAAGAGCGGAGCCACCGGCCACGAGAGCCCAGCAATGGGAAAGACCACGGGAAACACAGAGAGCGCAGGAAGAGCCAGAGCATGGATAGAGGAGAGAGGACGACACAGAGCGCTAGGGCAGAGTCCCCTTAGCTCGTCACAGCTCTTCTCTGCCTTTCTCTCTTCATTCATTTGTTTTACTTGTTCGTGTAGTCTGCCACGTATTATTAAAAAGAGAAGAAAAAAACATTAGCACGAGAAACTACCTGGACTTGTCTTTGGCCAACGTAATGTTACTTTATGTAGATCTTTCTATCTCTCTGCCTTTCTCCTCCCTTTCTAGACCAGCGTTACTTTTCATTCGAGACAGTTGTATTAGAAAAAAAATGCCATTTTAAGTTTTATATGGTTTTGTCTCTGGAAAGTTCCAAATTGCTTTGTACATACGGGTCTGAGAATGTTTTAAATCCTACAGAGCAACCTCCGAAGGTGAATTTGTACCATGCACTGAGCCGTACTGATATTGTGCTGTGTTTGGTTAAGTGCTCTGTTGCATTTTGTTTTCTAATTAAACAACTTTTACAAAAGGAGACGTTGTGTGGGGTGATTATGGTTTTGTTGAGATGTAATTCTTAAAGCTGTAATTCCTTATTCATTTACACAAGTACTCCTCTAAAAAGTTTTTATCTGGTACGATCTCACTCGATTACACGAGTACTCCTCTTCAAAGCACTTTGAGATCTAGGGGATTGTATACCATGGTTATAATGGACTGCTGTAATGTCTGCTAAATGACTAAATAATGGACTACCGTAGTGTCTGCTAAATGACTAAATAATGGACTACCGTAGTGTCTGCTAAATGACTAAATAATGGACTACCGTAGTGTCTGCTAAATGACTGAATAATGGACTACCGTAGTGTCTGCTAAATGACTGAATAACGGACTACCGTAGTGTGCTAAATGACAAAATAATGGACTACCGTAGTGTGCTAAATGACTGAATAATGGACTACCGTAGTGTCTGCTAAATGACTGAATAATGGACTAGCGTAGTGTCTGCTAAATGACTGAATAACGGACTACCGTAGTGTCTGCTAAATGACTGAATAACGGACTACCGTAGTGTGCTAAATGACTGAATAATGGACTACCGTAGTGTGCTAAATGACTAAATAATGGACTACCGTAGTGTCTGCTAAATGACTGAATAATGGACTACCGTAGTGTCTGCTAAATGACTGAATAACGGACTACCGTAGTGTCTGCTAAATGACTGAATAACGGACTACCGTAGTGTCTGCTAAATGACTGAATAATGGACTACCGTAGTGTCTGCTAAATGACTGAATAATGGACTAGCGTAGTGTCTGCTAAATGACTGAATAACGGACTACCGTAGTGTCTGCTAAATGACTGAATAACGGACTACCGTAGTGTGCTAAATGACTGAATAATGGACTACCGTAGTGTCTGCTAAATGTCTAAATAATGGACTACCGTAGTGTGCTAAATGACAAAATAATGGACTACCGTAGTGTGCTAAATGACTAAAAAATGGACTACCGTAGTGTCTGCTAAATGAATAAATAATGGACTACCGTAGTGTCTGCTAAATGACTAAATAATGGACTACCGTAGTGTGCTAAATAACTGAATAACCGACTACCGTAGTTTCTGCTAAATGACTAAATAATGGACTACCGTAGTGTGCTAAATGACTGAATAACCGACTACCGTAGTGTCTGCTAAATGACTGAATAACGGACTACCGTAGTGTCTGCTGAATGACTGAATAATGGACTACCGTAGTGTCTACTAAATGACTGAATAACGGACTACCGTAGTGTCTGCTAAATGACTGAATAACGGACTACTGTAGTGTCTGCTGAATGACTGAATAATGGACTACCGTAGTGTCTGCTAAATGACTGAATAATGGACTACCGTAGTGTCTGCTAAATTACTGAATAATGGACTACCGTAGTGTCTGCTAAATGACTAAATAATGGACTACCGTAGTGTGCTAAATGACTGAATAACCGACTACCGTAGTTTCTGCTAAATGACTAAATAGTGGACCACCGTAGTGTGCTAAATGACTGAATAACCGACTACCGTAGTTTCTGCTAAATGACTAAATAACGGACTACCGTAGTGTCTGCTAAATGACTGAATAATGGACTACCGTAGTGTCTGCTAAATGACTGAATAACGGACTACCGTAGTGTCTGCTAAATGACTGAATAACGGACTACCGTAGTGTCTGCTAAATGACTGAATAATGGACTACCGTAGTGTCTGCTAAATGACTGAATAACGGACTACCGTAGTGTCTGCTAAATGACTGAATAACGGACTACCGTAGTGTCTGCTAAATGACTGAATAACGGACTACCGTAGTGTCTGCTAAATGACTGAATAATGGACTACCGTAGTGTCTGCTAAATGTCTAAATAATGGACTACCGTAGTGTGCTAAATGACAAAATAATGGACTACCGTAGTGTGCTAAATGACAAAATAATGGACTACCGTAGTGTGCTAAATGACTAAATAATGGACTACCGTAGTGTCTGCTAAATGAATAAATAATGGACTACCGTAGTGTCTGCTAAATGAATAAATAATGGACTACCGTAGTGTCTGCTAAATGACTAAATAATGGACTACCGTAGTGTGCTAAATAACTGAATAACCGACTACCGTAGTTTCTGCTAAATGACTAAATAATGGAACACCGTAGTGTGCTAAATGACTGAATAACCGACTACCGTAGTTTCTGCTAAATGACTAAATAATGGACTACCGTAGTGTGCTAAATGACTGAATAACCGACTACCGTAGTGTCTGCTAAATGACTGAATAACGGACTACCGTAGTGTCTGCTGAATGACTGAATAATGGACTACCGTAGTGTCTGCTAAATGACTGAATAACGGGCTACCGTAGTGTCTGCTAAATGACTGAATAACGGACTACCGTAGTGTGCTAAATGACTGAATAATGGACTACCGTAGTGTCTGCTAAATGACTGAATAATGGACTACCGTAGTGTCTACTAAATGACTGAATAACGGACTACCGTAGTGTTTGCTAAATGACTGCTAAATGACTGAATAACGGACTACTGTAGTGTCTGCTGAATGACTGAATAATGGACTACCGTAGTGTCTGCTAAATGACTGAATAATGGACTACCGTAGTGTCTGCTAAATGTCTAAATAATGGACTACCGTAGTGTGCTAAATGACAAAATAATGGACTACCGTAGTGTGCTAAATGACAAAATAATGGACTACCGTAGTGTGCTAAATGACTAAATAATGGACTACCGTAGTGTGCTAAATGACTAAATAATGGACTACCGTAGTGTCTGCTAAATGAATAAATAATGGACTACCGTAGTGTCTGCTAAATGACTAAATAATGGACTACCGTAGTGTGCTAAATAACTGAATAACCGACTACCGTAGTTTCTGCTAAATGACTAAATAATGGAACACCGTAGTGTGCTAAATGACTGAATAACCGACTACCGTAGTTTCTGCTAAATGACTAAATAATGGACTACCGTAGTGTGCTAAATGACTGAATAACCGACTACCGTAGTGTCTGCTAAATGACTGAATAACGGACTACCGTAGTGTCTGCTGAATGACTG
Organism: Oncorhynchus clarkii lewisi; assembly: GCF_045791955.1. Lineage (NCBI taxonomy): Eukaryota > Metazoa > Chordata > Actinopteri > Salmoniformes > Salmonidae > Oncorhynchus > Oncorhynchus clarkii. The sequence goes on from NC_092174.1 coordinate 37,446,118, forward strand.
AATAATGGACTACCGTAGTGTCTACTAAATGACTGAATAACGGACTACCGTAGTGTTTGCTAAATGACTGCTAAATGACTGAATAACGGACTACTGTAGTGTCTGCTGAATGACTGAATAATGGACTACCGTAGTGTCTGCTAAATGACTGAATAATGGACTACCGTAGTGTCTGCTAAATGACTGAATAATGGACTACCGTAGTGTCTGCAAAATGGCTAAATAATGGACTACCGTAGTGTTTGCTAAATGAATAAATAATGGACTACCGTAGTGTGCTAAATGACTGAATAACCGACTACCGTAGTTTCTGCTAAATGACTAAATAATGGACCACCGTAGTGTGCTAAATGACTGAATAACCGACTACCGTAGTTTCTGCTAAATGACTAAATAATGGACTACCGTAGTGTGCTAAATGACTGAATAACCGACTACCGTAGTGTCTGCTAAATGACTGAATAATGGCCTACCGTACTGTCTGCTAAATGACTGAATAATGGACTACCGTAGTGTGCTGAATGACTGAATAATGAACTACCGTAGTGTCTGCTAAATGACTGAATAATGGACTACCGTAGTGTCTGCTAAATGACTGACTACCGTAGTGTGCTAAATGACAATGACGGACTACCGTAGTGTCTGCTAAATGACTGAATAACGGACTACCGTAGTGTCTGCTGAATGACTGAATAATGGACTACCGTAGTGTCTGCTAAATGACTGAATAACGGACTACCGTAGTGTCTGCTAAATGACTGAATAACGGACTACCGTAGTGTCTGCTAAATGACTGAATAACGGACTACCGTAGTGTCTGCTAAATGACTGAATAATGGACTACCGTAGTGTCTGCTAAATGTCTAAATAATGGACTACCGTAGTGTGCTAAATGACAAAATAATGGACTACCGTAGTGTGCTAAATGACAAAATAATGGACTACCGTAGTGTGCTAAATGACTAAATAATGGACTACCGTAGTGTCTGCTAAATGAATAAATAATGGACTACCGTAGTGTCTGCTAAATGAATAAATAATGGACTACCGTAGTGTCTGCTAAATGACTAAATAATGGACTACCGTAGTGTGCTAAATAACTGAATAACCGACTACCGTAGTTTCTGCTAAATGACTAAATAATGGAACACCGTAGTGTGCTAAATGACTGAATAACCGACTACCGTAGTTTCTGCTAAATGACTAAATAATGGACTACCGTAGTGTGCTAAATGACTGAATAACCGACTACCGTAGTGTCTGCTAAATGACTGAATAACGGACTACCGTAGTGTCTGCTGAATGACTGAATAATGGACTACCGTAGTGTCTGCTAAATGACTGAATAACGGACTACCGTAGTGTCTGCTAAATGACTGAATAACGGACTACCGCAGTGTGCTAAATGACTGAATAATGGACTACCGTAGTGTCTGCTAAATGACTGAATAATGGACTACCGTAGTGTCTACTAAATGACTGAATAACGGACTACCGTAGTGTTTGCTAAATGACTGCTAAATGACTGAATAACGGACTACTGTAGTGTCTGCTGAATGACTGAATAATGGACTACCGTAGTGTCTGCTAAATGACTGAATAATGGACTACCGTAGTGTCTGCTAAATGTCTAAATAATGGACTACCGTAGTGTGCTAAATGACAAAATAATGGACTACCGTAGTGTGCTAAATGACAAAATAATGGACTACCGTAGTGTGCTAAATGACTAAATAATGGACTACCGTAGTGTGCTAAATGACTAAATAATGGACTACCGTAGTGTCTGCTAAATGAATAAATAATGGACTACCGTAGTGTCTGCTAAATGACTAAATAATGGACTACCGTAGTGTGCTAAATAACTGAATAACCGACTACCGTAGTTTCTGCTAAATGACTAAATAATGGAACACTGTAGTGTGCTAAATGACTGAATAACCGACTACCGTAGTTTCTGCTAAATGACTAAATAATGGACTACCGTAGTGTGCTAAATGACTGAATAACCGACTACCGTAGTGTCTGCTAAATGACTGAATAACGGACTACCGTAGTGTCTGCTGAATGACTGAATAATGGACTACCGTAGTGTCTACTAAATGACTGAATAACGGACTACCGTAGTGTTTGCTAAATGACTGCTAAATGACTGAATAACGGACTACTGTAGTGTCTGCTGAATGACTGAATAATGGACTACCGTAGTGTCTGCTAAATGACTGAATAATGGACTACCGTAGTGTCTGCTAAATGACTGAATAATGGACTACCGTAGTGTCTGCAAAATGGCTAAATAATGGACTACCGTAGTGTTTGCTAAATGAATAAATAATGGACTACCGTAGTGTGCTAAATGACTGAATAACCGACTACCGTAGTTTCTGCTAAATGACTAAATAATGGACCACCGTAGTGTGCTAAATGACTGAATAACCGACTACCGTAGTTTCTGCTAAATGACTAAATAATGGACTACCGTAGTGTGCTAAATGACTGAATAACCGACTACCGTAGTGTCTGCTAAATGACTGAATAATGGCCTACCGTACTGTCTGCTAAATGACTGAATAATGGACTACCGTAGTGTGCTGAATGACTGAATAATGAACTACCGTAGTGTCTGCTAAATGACTGAATAATGGACTACCGTAGTGTCTGCTAAATGACTGACTACCGTAGTGTGCTAAATGACAATGACGGACTACCGTAGTGTCTGCTAAATGACTGAATAACGGACTACCGTAGTGTCTGCTGAATGACTGAATAATGGACTACCGTAGTGTCTACTAAATGACTGAATAATGGACTATCGTAGTGTCTGCGAAATTACTAAATAATGGACTACCGTAGTGTCTGCTAGATGACTGAATAATGGACTACCGTAGTGTGCTAAATGACTAAATAATGGACTACCGTAGTGTGCTAAATGACTGAATAATGGACTACCGTAGTGTGCTGAATGACTGAATAATGAACTACCGTAGTGTCTGCTAAATGACTGAATAATGGACTACCGTAGTGTCTGCTAAATGACTGACTACCGTAGTGTGCTAAATGACAATGACGGACTACCGTAGTGTCTGCTAAATGACTGAATAACGGACTACCGTAGTGTCTACTAAATGACTGAATAACGGACTACCGTAGTGTTTGCTAAATGACTGCTAAATGACTGAATAACGGACTACTGTAGTGTCTGCTGAATGACTGAATAATGGACTACCGTAGTGTCTGCTAAATGACTGAATAATGGACTACCGTAGTGTCTGCTAAATGTCTAAATAATGGACTACCGTAGTGTGCTAAATGACAAAATAATGGACTACCGTAGTGTGCTAAATGACAAAATAATGGACTACCGTAGTGTGCTAAATGACTAAATAATGGACTACCGTAGTGTGCTAAATGACTAAATAATGGACTACCGTAGTGTCTGCTAAATGAATAAATAATGGACTACCGTAGTGTCTGCTAAATGACTAAATAATGGACTACCGTAGTGTGCTAAATAACTGAATAACCGACTACCGTAGTTTCTGCTAAATGACTAAATAATGGAACACTGTAGTGTGCTAAATGACTGAATAACCGACTACCGTAGTTTCTGCTAAATGACTAAATAATGGACTACCGTAGTGTGCTAAATGACTGAATAACCGACTACCGTAGTGTCTGCTAAATGACTGAATAACGGACTACCGTAGTGTCTGCTGAATGACTGAATAATGGACTACCGTAGTGTCTACTAAATGACTGAATAACGGACTACCGTAGTGTTTGCTAAATGACTGCTAAATGACTGAATAACGGACTACTGTAGTGTCTGCTGAATGACTGAATAATGGACTACCGTAGTGTCTGCTAAATGACTGAATAATGGACTACCGTAGTGTCTGCTAAATGACTGAATAATGGACTACCGTAGTGTCTGCAAAATGGCTAAATAATGGACTACCGTAGTGTTTGCTAAATGAATAAATAATGGACTACCGTAGTGTGCTAAATGACTGAATAACCGACTACCGTAGTTTCTGCTAAATGACTAAATAATGGACCACCGTAGTGTGCTAAATGACTGAATAACCGACTACCGTAGTTTCTGCTAAATGACTAAATAATGGACTACCGTAGTGTGCTAAATGACTGAATAACCGACTACCGTAGTGTCTGCTAAATGACTGAATAATGGCCTACCGTACTGTCTGCTAAATGACTGAATAATGGACTACCGTAGTGTGCTGAATGACTGAATAATGAACTACCGTAGTGTCTGCTAAATGACTGAATAATGGACTACCGTAGTGTCTGCTAAATGACTGACTACCGTAGTGTGCTAAATGACAATGACGGACTACCGTAGTGTCTGCTAAATGACTGAATAACGGACTACCGTAGTGTCTGCTGAATGACTGAATAATGGACTACCGTAGTGTCTACTAAATGACTGAATAATGGACTATCGTAGTGTCTGCGAAATTACTAAATAATGGACTACCGTAGTGTCTGCTAGATGACTGAATAATGGACTACCGTAGTGTGCTAAATGACTAAATAATGGACTACCGTAGTGTGCTAAATGACTGAATAATGGACTACCGTAGTGTGCTGAATGACTGAATAATGAACTACCGTAGTGTCTGCTAAATGACTGAATAATGGACTACCGTAGTGTCTGCTAAATGACTGACTACCGTAGTGTGCTAAATGACAATGACGGACTACCGTAGTGTCTGCTAAATGACTGAATAACGGACTACCGTAGTGTCTGCTGAATGACTGAATAATGGACTACCGTAGTGTCTACTAAATGACTGAATAATGGACTATCGTAGTGTCTGCGAAATTACTAAATAATGGACTACCGTAGTGTCTGCTAGATGACTGAATAATGGACTACCGTAGTGTGCTAAATGACTAAATAATGGACTACCGTAGTGTGCTAAATGACTAAATAATGGACTACCGTAGTGTCTGCGAAATTACTAAATAATGGACTACCGTAGTGTCTGCTAGATGACTGAATAATGGACTACCGTAGTGTGCTAAATGACTGAATAACGGATTACCGTAGTGTCTGCTAAATGACTGAATAACCGACTACCGTAGTGTCTGCTAAATGACTGAATAATGGACTACCGTAGTTTCTGCTAAATGACTGAATAATGGACTACCGTAGTGTCTGCTAAATGACTGACTACCATGTAATAAAGTGCATCATACTCCGTTGTTCATTGTCCCCATTAGAAATAAACCATAAGTATCGACATCAATGAAAGGGAGATATGAGTATTTTCTATATTCTATTTTGTACTGAATGACAATGAATTTGAATTAATGAAAGTGGAAAAGTTGTACATTTTTGATCATTTTTGTCTGACCGTTTCTCTTGATAAAGATAGTCAAGAAAATGGCACAGTACATTACAAATCCTCTGTTATTGAAAATACAGTCAGATATATTACTCTTCAATAAAGATACATATACTTTCTCATATATACTGAACAAAATTATAAACGCAACATGTGAAGTGTTGGTCCCATGTTTCATGAGCTGAAATAAAATATCCCAGAAATGTTCCATACCCACGAAAAGCTTACTTCTCTCATATTTTGTGCACAAATTTGTTTACATTCCTGTTAGTGAGCATTTCTCGTTTGCCAAAAGATTTCAGCCACCTGACAGGTGTGGCATATCAAGAAGCTGATTAAACCATTTGAAAGGCCATTCTAAAAATGTGCACAGATGTCTCAAGTTTTGAAGGAGCATGCAATTGGCATGCTGACTGCAGGAATGTCCACCAGAGCTGTTTGAAATGTGTTAATTTCTCTACCATAAGCCACCTCCAACTTCATTTTAGAGAATTTGATAGTATGTCAAACCGGCCTCATAACCGCAGACCACGTGTAACCACGCAGCTCAGGACCTCCACATCTGGCTTCTTCACCTGCAGGATTGTCTGAGACCAGCCACCTGGACAGCTGATGAAACCGAGGAGTATTTCTGCCTGTAATAAAGCCCTTTTGTGGGAGAAAACTAATTCTGATTGGGAGGGCCTAGCTGCCAAGTGGGCCTATGGCTGCGCATGTGAAATCCATAGATTAGGGCCTTATGAATTTATTTAAATTGACCGATTTCCTTATATTCACTGTAACTCAGTAAAATTGTTGACATTGTTGCATGTTGCATTTATATTTTTGTTCAGTATACATAAGTAATAAAAAGGAAAGATGCATATACAACAAGTCATTAAAATTAACTATTTGAAGGTATTGTAAAAATGACACAAAAACTAGAAATACATGTTTGAGCTTTGATTTCACCAACTTCAGCATGGAGGATGAGGATGTGTTAGGAATAGTATACTTCACAGGTCGTTTCTCACAAGTCATACAAATATGTTCTACTACTTGATACAACAGGCAAAGAGATAGGAAATCACCACTTTGGATACGATATCTCAACCATCACACCTCAAACCTTAAAAAAATAAAATAACGGACAATTTGGAAAACGTTACGGTCCGCTATAGCAGTGTTTCCCAACCCTGGAACTCCAGTACAACCTACAGAACACGTTTGTATTGTTACCCTGGACAAGCACACCTGATTCAACTTGTCAACTAATCATAAATCCCTCAAGGAATAAGGTGCATTTGTCAAGGGCTAGAACAACAACGTGTACTGCTGGAGGTACTGGAAGACGAGTTGGGAAACACTGAGCTATAGCATTCAGCTGTCTTCAGTGACCATACAATACATACTGCCATCGGCCCTGTAAAGCCGACCAGAGCCATACTGTAGCTTTTGCGTTTAACCAGGAAGTTAGAAGACCACTTTCCCAAAGGAGACCTTAGTTTTACAGAGTAAGGCAGACTGATTTGAGATTGAACAATTGCTTGTGGGTTGCAGTGCCCATGTTGGCACCAAAAGATCCAGAGACTGTATTACATTCTCGTTCTGTGATACCCATGATTAGAGCCATATATTCAGATACATTCATGGCTCTACTTCTTTTCTTCAGTCCAGAACCCCCCTTCACATCTTGACTGCAGGTGCCACAGTCTCCACACACACAGGCTCTGAGTTGGGCCCCTTGCTGGCCTCTGTCTGGGCAGACACAGATAGGCAGTAAGTGGAGGAAGGGTTGAGGTCAGTGACGATAGAGCTCTCGCCATACACGGTCAGTATCTGGGAGCGGCTGGCGTGGCGGGGGTGAGAACTCTGCTCTCGGACCACCAGGGTGTAGTAGGCCGCCCCCTTCACGCGGGACCACTCCACTAGGAGGACGTTTGGGGTTTCCACGGTGACCTGCACCTTGGGCATGGACAGACCTGATGAAGGAGGCAAGGAAAGTGGTCTGATTATGAACTGAATTATTTATTAGAATTGATTTGTTAAAACCACTTTTCAGTTTGTAACGTTGCTCTCCTGTATCATAGAGTATGAAGTAGAGCAGAGCCTAACGCACCCGTCTCTGAGATAATCTCTTCTTCACTGAGATCTCTCCTTTTCAAGTGATGCACTGTAGATGGGAACCATGTTAAGAGACAGTGATTAACATTGTATTAAGAGACAGTGATTAACATTATATTAAGAGACAGTGATTAACATTATATTAAGAGACAGTGATTAACACTATATTAAGAGACAGTGATTAACATTATATTAAGAGACATTGATTAACATTATATTAAGATACATTGATTAACATTATATTAAGAGACAGTGATTAACATTATATTAAGAGACAGTGATTAACATTATATTAAGAGACAGTGATTAACATTATATTAAGAGACAGTGATTAACATTATATTAAGAGACAGTGATTAACATTATATTAAGAGACATTGATTCACATTATATTAAGAGACATTGATTAACATTATATTAAGAGACAGTGATTAACATTATATTAAGAGACAGTGATTAACATTATATTAAGAGACAGTGATTAACATTATATTAAGAGACAGTGATTAACATCATATTAGGAGACAGTGATTAACATTATATTAAGAGACAGTGATTAACATTATATTAAGAGACAGTGATTAACATTATATTAAGAGACAGTGATTTACATTATATTAAGAGACATTGATTCACATTATATTAAGAGACATTGATTAACATTATATTAAGAGACATTGATTAACATTATATTAAGAGACAGTGATTAACATTATATTAAGAGACAGTGATTAACATCATATTAAGAGACATTGATTAACATTATATTAAGAGACAGTGATTAACATCATATTAAGAGACAGTGATTAACATCATATTAAGAGACATTGATTAACATTATATTAAGAGACAGTGATTAACATTATATTAAGAGACAGTGATTAACATTATATTAAGAGACATTGATTAACATTATATTAAGAGACAGTGATTAACATCATATTAAGAGACAGTGATTAACATCATATTAAGAGACATTGATTAACATTATATTAAGAGACAGTGATTAACATCATATTAAGAGACTGCCTTCTGCCTATTTCGATAACAAACGGTCACATTTTCAAACACAACCGTCTGGGTTGGTTCCTACCTGTTATTTCCCTGGTGGGGTCGCTCTCCCCGGCAGTGTTGCTAGCGGTGACCTCCAGGTTGTTGTAGTCGAGGTTGGCCAGGGAACAGGACAGCTGTACCGTGCTGCACACCTGGGTCCGCACCACTCCACTGATGTCATACACCGTATACATGGTGGCGTAGACGGAACCATTCCACGAGATGGTGGCCGAGGAGTTGAAACCACTGTAGGTCACCACCGGTGGAGGGCAAGGGGCTGGAGAGACGGAATGCTATGGTTAGAGTTATGGTTATGGTTGAGTTATGTTATGTTTAGGTCAAGGTCTATATGACCTCACCAGGAAAAACTCTGGGTCCTAGTAATGTTATGTTATGACTATGAGCCATAAACATAAAGAGTTGCACACTCCATATATAAACTCCCAGTAATCTATTGGGTAAATCACCAACGTTTCGGCATCACAGTGCCCTGAAGAAGGCACCCTGAAGAAGGCACCCTGAAGAAGACACCCTAAAGAAGGCACCCTGAAGAAGACACAGTGATGCCGAAACGTTGGTGATTTACCAACGTTTATATATGAAGTGTGCGACTCTTTATTTTTATAGCTTAGTTTATTCGCCGTTAGTCAGCACCTCTACATAAAATGATTTTCTCTGGGTGTGCACCTGCTCATGTTTTTTATATGTCATGACTTTAACACATGATGCACTGACGTCGGATTTTGTTGTGAAATGTGTTATGCCATAGAGATAGCTTGAGAGACAAAATAATAAGAAAATGGACTGCTTTAAAATGTAGCTGCTGTCACATATAATGGAACAGATACATGCATGAGTATCTAAATCTATGAGTTATGAGTCCTCTATCTAACTCTCTGAGTTATGCACATCTGTCCCACGTTAGGCCTCTTGCTGTACCTGTGATTCCAGTGATGGCGGCAGAGGGGGCGCTGTCGCCTGCAAAGTTCCTGCTCCTCACTGTCGCGCTATAGGACGAGCCACAGGGGAGGAGCAGCTCAAAAAAGCTGGAGCTGGTCCAATAGGAAGACAGCTCGAACAGGGATTGGCTGTCTCCCAGGATGCTCCCGGTCACCTCCAGCAGGTATTGGACATTGGGACAGTTCACATGGGTCCAGGAAGCACGCAAAAACTGGGTCTGGTTCTGCATGGGGATCATGGTCACTGCTATGGTCTCTGGGGGACAGGGAGCTACAGAAAAGGGGAAGGACAAACTGTCAGACTTTGAACAAAACGTCAACATCTATACAGATCTAAACATGTTCCTTCCTTTCTGACCTTCCTCTCCTGTTTGATGAAGAGATGAGGAGGGAAGATGTCAGGAATCAAGAAAATATCAATTGAGAGAGAGCCTCTAAGACGAGTTATCCTCCCAAAACCAAGAAAAACTATCACTACTCAATGATCAATATGTCTGTACAATAAGGTAACTGTACAATATGATGACTGTACAATAAGGTGACTGACTGTATAATATGATGACTGTACAATAAGGTAACTGTATAATATGATGACTGTACAATAAGGTGACTGTACAATATGATGACTGTACAATATGATGACTGTACAATAAGGTGACTGACTGTATAATTTGATGACTGTACAATAAGGTGACTGTATAATATGATGACTGTACAATATGATGACTGTACAATAAGGTGACTGTATAATATGATGACTGTACAATAAGGTGACTGTATAATATGATGACTGTACAATATGATGACTGTACAATATGATGACTGTACAATAGGATGACTGTACAATAAGATGACTGTACAATAAGGTGACTGTATAATATGATGACTGTACAATAAGGTGACTGACTGTATAATATGATGACTGTACAATAAGGTGACTGACTGTATAATATGATGACTGTACAATAAGGTGACTGTATAATATGATGACTGTACAATATGATGACTGTACAATAAGGTGACTGTACAATATGATGACTGTACAATAAAGTGACTGTACAATATGATGACTGTACAATATGATGACTGTACAATAGGATGACTGTACAATAAGGTGACTGTACAATATGATGACTGTACAATAAGATGACTGTACAATATGATGACTGTACAATATGATGACTGTACAATAGGATGACTGTACAATAAGATGACTGTACAATATGATGACTGTACAATAAGATGGCTGTACAATAAGATGGCTGTACAATACCTGCTCCAGCCAGCAGAGGCTCACTGAAGGAGCTGTTGCAGGTCCCGTCTGAGGCCTGAACAGAGAAGTTGTACTGGGCACCACACTCCAGCCCTGTGATGGTACAGGAGGTCCCTGTGCTCTCACAGTAAAGCATGATGCCATCCTCAGCCTGGGCACAGCCCCAGTAGTCCACAACACCACCTCTGACTGTCCACGACAGCAACGCAGAGTGGTTGACACACTGGACCAACACGGACAGACCGTCTGGCTGGCAGGGCACTGAAGGAGAGAAAGGTCAAAGTTGAAAGTTTAGGTCAAATGGCAGATGATGACATCATATAAATAGTACATCATATTTCGGCAGAAGCACATGGAGCGTGTCATCAGAAGTTCTTTGGGACACACGTAATATTTGTGTGATGCGTACCCGTATTGAACGTGACGTTCTGGCTGGCCATACTGGAGCAGTTCTCGTGGCTAGCGGTCACAGAGACGGCATACTGCTGACCACACTGCAGCGCAGACAGGGAGCAGTTGCTGGCGGTCGTGTTGCATGACCGCACGTCACCATTTCCACCCGTTGCGATCATGAAGTAGGTCTCCGCCACAGGGGACGCGGTCCAGGACACGTGCGCTCCATGGGACTCACAGGAGGAGCTGATGACCACACCCTGGGGTGGGCAGGGTTCTGAGAGGAACAGATAGGGAGGAGGGTGAGAGGTCAGAGATGAACTTTAGATAGATAACTAGAACAAGCAAGGACACTAACCATGTTGACTATAATGACCACTGTTATAACAACTGTTATAAACCCTGTTCTGGAACAGCTTTACTACAGAGTACCAGGGTCTGTATGCACAAAGCGTCTCAGAGCAGGAGTGCTGATCTAGGATCAGTTGTGTCTTAGCTCCTAATGAATATGATTATATGGACAGGCAGGTCCTGATCCCAGATCAGAACTCAGTACTCTAAGGTACTTTGTGAATACGGGACCAGGTATGACTCTTAATACAGCAATGAAAGTAACATAGTAACCTACCCATGCTGATCCTATAAGGAGGACTCCTCTGACTGGTGCAGCAGTCTGATGATGCTGCTACGATGACGGTGTAGTGCAGACCGCAGAGCGCCCCCTCCAGGTCACAGCTGCTGGCAGAGCTGTTGCAGGTCAGCACGCTGCGGTCACTGGCCTCCGCTGTGGCGGTGTACACAGAGTTTCCCACGCTGCCCTCCATGGGCTCCCACAGGACCCGGATGGAGGAGTTGTGACACTGGGCGAAGGCGGTGATGCTTGCCAGGGCGCAGGGAGCTGGAGGTAAACACATTATATTTTGTTATTGATTTTCAGAGATATATATAGCATGACACTAAATAATATGACAGTGGAAGACAAAATGATAGCCAGTAAAATAGGTTAAAATAATCACTATAATTTTCCCAGTCAACTTACATTGTCCTCCAAGAGTTACTGAATATCACTTATATTTATTTTTACACCAACGACCAAAAACCTTACATCCCAGCAACATAGCCCCATTCATCCAACCAGAACCTGGTGACATCGCCATTCATTACCTGTCTCGAGTTCGAAGGTCGCACTGGGTGGACTATCACAGTGTCCGTTGCTAGCAGTAACAGAGAAGGTGTAGCGCACGCCGCAGGCCAGGTCAGGCACCTCGCAGGTGGTGTCAAAGCCGGGGATGGAGCAGGAGGAGTTGAACCCCCCCACACCATCAGCAGTCACCATGTATCTGTCCACCCCCAGAGCAGGGGCCCAGGACACCCAGGCAGAGTTGGTCACACAGTTCTGGCTACCGTTCACCCTCGTGGGCATGCATGGGGCTGGGTAGAAGGAGAGGAAGGGATGGTTAGATACACTGGAGCAATAGTCCTAGAGAGAAGATGCCTTTTAGTAGGGAAGTTATGAACACTTTGAAGGGAGGTTTAGAGTCAGAAAAAAGTATCTCATCTGGGATCATTAATCATCTAGAACTTTATATGTGTCATATAAAATATTCTATTCTGTTTTGATCAATCTAATTACAAAAACGTTCAGGAATCAAACTGTAGATTGGTTATGTATTAGTTGCTACACAATAGTTGATGGTGCATTCTGATGACAAACAACTGAGCAATGTCGTGTTCTGATGACCCGGGCCGTACCTGATGAGACGTTGAGAGCCTGACTTGGCATGCTGTGGCAGCCTCCTCTGGCAGCGGTGACCTGGACAGAGAAGTTCTCTCCACAGGGAAGACTGGTGATGGAGCACTGGGTATCTGTAGTGTTACAGGAGTGGCTGCTCCCTCCCTCTGTCACTGCATCCACCAGGAAAAACCAGGCATCCATGTTGGGTTCCCAGGTCACCAACATGATGCCTGAGGCACAATGCACCTGGGCAGCCACATTCTGGGGCGGGCAGGGGGCTGGAGGGAGGGATTCTCATTAGTCAATTGCATTAGCAACACATTACTATCTGTGTATGTGTGTGTGTTCATGTTTTTTGCCCGTCTCACCCGTTTGCACGTCTGAGCTGACACTCTGAATGCTCCTACAGACTCCATCCATAGAGTGGACTGAGACGTTGTACATCTGGCCACACTGCAATCCCTCCAGATCACAGTAGGTGGCGCTAGAGTTACAGGAGGTAATGTGGCTGTTGGTAGCCTCTCCTACAACCATATAGGACAGTGCTCCACTGCCTCTGTCCCAGGTCACCGAGGTAGAGTTGGTGCTGCACTGGAGGCTAGTCTGCAGGTTACCAGGAGCACAGGGCCCTAGAGTGGAGACGAGAGGATGGACAGTGGGTTCATTTGGTGTTATTCAATTATCTAATCATTGAAAAACACATACATCCATATAATAAGAAAATGACTTGGATAGTCTTATAATAACCAAGATATTACTCCAAATGATCAAAGATATGCACTGAGTGTACAAAACATTGAGAACACCTTCCTCATATCTGCACAATCTCGAACAGCCTACTGTCACTCACAGACTCACGAGCTGCACTAGCTGAAAATAAATGTGAACAAAGCGGAATCAGGAAATGAATGTGCACTCTCCATTGCTTTTCAATGCAGATCCCGCATGAATTCCTATTTGATGAATAAGGCCTGTTTTTCTTTTGAAGCCAGAAGGATGCTAGTATCAGCTACATTTATGCCTTTACTAGACTATGGGGATATTTTATATATGAATGCTTCCGCTCAGTGTTTGAGATCAATTGACACTCTTTACCACGGCACTTTGAGATTTATTTTAAACTGCAAAACCCTTACGCACCACTGCATTTTGAATACCAGGGTTGGCTGGCCTTCTCTAGTCACTCGTAGGCTCAGTCACTGATATACTTTTATTTACAAAGCCATTTTGGGTTTACTACCTTTTTATTTGGGCATTTTTATTGTTCAGAAATGTGGTGGGTACTCTCTTCGTTCACTGGACTTTATCCTGCTAACTGTTCCAAATGTCCGAACTGAATTTGGTAAAAGGGCTTTTATGTACTCTGCACCATCGTCTTGGAACGCCTTACAAAATACTATTAAACTGGAAGAACTTGTCCCGATTGGTGTTTTTAAATCACCGATGAAGGATTTTGAGGCTGATTCCCTGACCTGTCAATGTTTTTAATTTGCTGTTTTATACTCTTGTGAATTCAATGGTTTTTACTAGATTACTTGTAGTTTTTCATGTTGTCTGTCTGTAATTTTTTTGTAATGACTTGGTGCTGCCTATCTTGGCCAGTGTGCTCTTGAAAAATATATTTTAATCTCAATGAGCCCTTCCTGGTTAAATAAAGTTTAAATAAATCAAATTTAAAACACTTGTGAAAGTGTCAAAATGACACAATTTAAATTTAGTTAAAAACATCTTTATATCGAAGGAGTGCCTATAATTTGATGGCCTGCACATGCGCAGTTGGCGCATGACACATGGTCTGCATTTCAAACTCAAAGTAGACAGCCCTCGGCCCTAAACCCTCAGCCCTTGGGGGAATCCCCACGGCCATATTTGTCGTCGGTTCAAATGATTAGCCAAGCAAGGGAAGTTTGCAACGTTAGCTTTTGGAAATTGTAGAAATAAAACATTTGTTAGCCAATTAATTTGCTAGCTATCATACAGTAGGCGTATATTAATAATTATATAGTTAATATAAGTAGACATGTAATCATAATTGACTGTAGTGTATATAAAGCACCCACAAGCTACCGGTGGCTAAAACACGAATTTCTGGGCAAGGGCGGTCCACTTATAAATCATTCCTTCCTCCCTCGCCACTTGCCCTGCAAGTGTATACTCGTCAGACGTCCTCAGAAGTGTCCACTTAATTTGAGGGCTGAGACACATTATTTGTGTCTCATTACTCAAAAGACACATTACTTGTGTCTTCTAAGTGTTTGGACTGCAGCCCTTGACTTGGGCCAGAACTGTCCGGATGCATATGGCTCCATTATAAAACAAAGACAAAGAAAGTACAGTATGAAGATAGGCAGAAACTGCTTCTCCAATAGAAATCCTCGATCACGCCACTTGCAGCCCTCAAATTAAGTGGACACTTTCAGAAACTTCCCACAGACAGGTAGAGCCAATGGAGTTACAGTGCTGCACTGCCCCATCTGACCACCTGGCGACGCTAGACACATACAGCTCCACCTCCGACCTCTCTTCCCAGGACAGGTCGGCTATCTGGGTGCCACATGTCAAGTCTACAGCAACATGCTGGGGCGCGCACGGACCTGGAGGGTCAAAGGTTAGAGATTCCGAGGGGTTACACATGAGAGGAAGGTTAGATAAGAGGGTTTACGCAGGTCAGATAATCCGTTTGGAAATAAACTGAAAAGATATAAGCAATATGGTGTTTGTTCCTCCCTGCTTTTCAATGGAGGTAGTAGAGCGTCTGTACTCTGTAACATTGCTTACACCTATCCAGATCATTCACATCTGCGAACACACAAATGTCTAGTATATGTAAAAAGCAACCTGTCCAGACATCCACTTACGTGTGTCGAAGCTGGCGCTGATGGGGACAGTGATCTGACACTCCTGGTTGGTGGCGGTGAGTGTGACGTTATAGTGTCCCCCGCAGGACAGACCCGTGACATTACAGTGGTTCTGCTGGGTGGTGCAGGAGACTGCCTCACCCTCCACCCCATTGGCAGAAAGGGTATAGTTGTTGGCTCCATCAGTGTAGCTCCAGGACAGCAGGGCGGTGCCATCGTTCACACAGTCCACCTGGGCCTGCACACTGCTGGGGAGACATGGGGCTGGGGCGGGGACAGGGGACAGGGGGTTAGTAGGGGACTATTATTGAAAACAGGGGTATGAGATGGGACTGGGGTAGTTGTAAGCATTGCAAGCTTTTCTCAGACAAAAGCTTTCGGGGGAAGTGACAAATCTGCTCCAGGGGCCCTGCTCTGAGGCTAACCCTGTGGCTCCCAGTCTGTCAGGCTGACCCTGTGTGGCTCCCAGTCTGTCTGGCTGACCCTGTGTGGCTCCCAGTCTGTCAGGCTGACCCTGTGTGGCTCCCGAAAATGTTCACATTCACACTTATAAAGATAACATCTCTGGTCATCCCTACTGCCCCTGATCTGGAAGAATCACTGAACACAAATGCTTTGTATGTAAATTATGTCTGAGTGTTGGACTGTGCCCCTGGTTATCCGTCAATAAAAATGTAATACAAATTGTGGGATATGAAGTGGTGTTGTTAGCACCCCCTATCTTCTGGGAGTGTAAGGTGTTATTGGCCCCGTATACTGGGCTGGCATCCCAGGTCAGGGACAGGATGTTGGTGGAACAGGACACCATGCCCTCCAGGTCGATGGGTGGACACAGTGCTGAGCAGTCCAGAGACAACAGATGTACTAGAGTATACAGTTGCTAACTCAAGTCCAACAAGTGGGAATGTAATGAAGAATGAAATCTCGGACCCCCAGAACTTAATTATTGCGTTAATGCGTCAGATCCTCCATCAGGTTCAGGGGGAAAGATGTATGAGAAACGATACAAACCAGACTATCAAAGTCTCCACCCCACTAAATGGATGGGCTAAATGTCCCCTCCCCTTCTGAAATTCGAAAGATGTGAACACCTGCGAAATCATGATTTGTCCAAACGATCAGTGGCGTAAAAAATCTTCACTGCGGAACAAAGTCCCTGGTTAATCGTCTCATCCCACAGTCTGTTGAGAGATGCTACGATATCGTTCTATGTTACGTGCGTCTGTTCATGAGAGATTATGAAGGATGTAATCGAGTTCTAGATCTACAAGATATTCATCACATACAGACAGACTCTGTCTCTTCTCACCTGTTCTGAGTTCAACGTCAGGGCTGGGGTCGCTATGGCAGCCCCTGTCCATGGTAACCACGGTGACAACGTAGGTCTCGGCGCAGTGCAGGTCAGTGAAGGAACAGTCGGTGGAGTTGGAGCTGCAGGTGTGGGTGTGTCCGTCGTCACCTGTGGCTGTTGCTAGGTACATGTCCTCCCCGGCAACGGCCGTCCAGGAGACAGTGCCCATGTTGCCATCACACTGCAGAGACGTTGTGACATTGGTGGGGGGACAGGCACCTGTAGGGAGAGAGGGAGGGTGATGGAGAAAGAGAGAGACAGAGAGAAGGGAGAGACAGAGAAAAGGAGAGAGTATTATTTGTATTTTTGACAACGTTTACTTTTACTTCACCACATTTCTAAAGACAATAATGTACTTTTTACTCCATACATTTTCCCAAACAGCCAAAAGTTCTTCTTACATGTTGACAGGAAAATGTTCAAATTCACACACTTATAAAGATAACATCTCTGGTCATCCCTACTGCCCCTGATCTGGAAGAATCACTGAACACAAATGCTTTGTATGTAAATTATGTCTGAGTGTTGGACTGTGCCCCTGGTTATCTGTCAATAAAAATGTAATACAAATTGTGGGATATGAAGTGGTGTTGTTAGCACCCCCTATCTTCTGGGAGTGTAAGGTGTAATTGGCCCCGTACCCTGGGCTGGCATCCCAGGTCAGGGACAGGATGTTGGTGGAACAGGACACCATGCCCTCCAGGTCGATGGGTGGACACAGTGCTGAGCAGTCCAGAGACAACAGATGTACTAGAGTATACAGTTGCTAACTCAAGTCCAACAAGTGGGAATGTAATGAAGAATGGAATCTTGGACCCCCAGACCTTAATTATTGCGTTAATGCGTCAGATCCTCCATCAGGTTCAGGGGATAGATGTATGAGAAACGATACAAACCAGACTATCAAAGTCTCCACCCCACTAAATGGATGGGCTAAATGTCCCCTCCCCTTCTGAAATTCGAAAGATGTGAACACCTGCGAAATCATGATTTGTCCAAACGATCAGTGGCGTAAAAAATCTTCACTGCGGAACAAAGTCCCTGGTTAATCGTCTCATCCCACAGTCTGTTGAGAGATGCTACGATATCGTTCTATGTTACGTGCGTCTGTTCATGAGAGATTATGAAGGATGTAATCGAGTTCTAGATCTACAAGATATTCATCACATACAGACAGACTCTGGCTCTTCTCACCTGTTCTGAGTTCAACGTCAGGGCTGGGGTCGCTATGGCAGCCCCTGTCCATGGTAACCACGGTGACAGCGTAGGTCTCGGCGCAGTGCAGGTCGGTGAAGGAACAGTCGGTGGAGTTGGAGCTGCAGGTGTGGGTGTGTCCGTCGTCACCTGTGGCTGTTGCTAGGTACATGTCCTCCCCGGCAACGGCCGTCCAGGAGACAGTGCCCATGTTGCCATCACACTGCAGAGACGTTGTGACATTGGTGGGGGGACAGGCACCTGTAGGGAGAGAGGGAGGGTGATGGAGAAAGAGAGAGACAGAGAGAAGGGAGAGACAGAGAAAAGGAGAGAGTATTATTTGTATTTTTGACAACGTTTACTTTTACTTCACCACATTTCTAAAGACAATGATGTACTTTTTACTCCATACATTTTCCCAAACAGCCAAAAGTTCTTCTTACATGTTGACAGGAAAATGTTCAAATTCACACACTTATAAAGATAACATCTCTGGTCATCCCTACTGCCTCTGATCTGGAAGAATCACTGAACACAAATGCTTTGTATGTAAATTATGTCTGAGTGTTGGACTGTGCCCCTGGTTATCTGTCAATAAAAATGTAATACAAATTGTGGGATATGAAGTGGTGTTGTTAGCACCCCCTATCTTCTGGGAGTGTAAGGTGTTATTGGCCCCGTATACTGGGCTGGCATCCCAGGTCAGGGACAGGATGTTGGTGGAACAGGACACCATGCCCTCCAGGTCGATGGGTGGACACAGTGCTGAGCAGTCCAGAGACAACAGATGTACTAGAGTATACAGTTGCTAACTCAAGTCCAACAAGTGGGAATGTAATGAAGAATGAAATCTCGGACCCCCAGAACTTAATTATTGCGTTAATGCGTCAGATCCTCCATCAGGTTCAGGGGAAAGATGTATGAGAAACGATACAAACCAGACTATCAAAGTCTCCACCCCACTAAATGGATGGGCTAAATGTCCCCTCCCCTTCTGAAATTTGAAAGATGTGAACACCTGCGAAATCATGATTTGTCCAAACGATCAGTGGCGTAAAAAATCTTCACTGCGGAACAAAGTCCCTGGTTAATCGTCTCATCCCACAGTCTGTTGAGAGATGCTACGATATCGTTCTATGTTACGTGCGTCTGTTCATGAGAGATTATGAAGGATGTAATCGAGTTCTAGATCTACAAGATATTCATCACATACAGATAGACTCTGTCTCTTCTCACCTGTTCTGAGTTCAACGTCAGGGCTGGGGTCGCTATGGCAGCCCCTGTCCATGGTAACCACGGTGACAGCGTAGGTCTCGGCGCAGTGCAGGTCGGTGAAGGAACAGTCGGTGGAGTTGGAGCTGCAGGTGTGGGTGTGTCCGTCGTCACCTGTGGCTGTTGCTAGGTACATGTCCTCCCCGGCAACGGCCGTCCAGGAGACAGTGCCCATGTTGCCATCACACTGCAGAGACGTTGTGACATTGGTGGGGGGACAGGCACCTGTAGGGAGAGAGAAAGAGAGAGAGGGAGGGTGATGGAGAAAGAGAGAGACAGAGAGAAGGGAGAGACAGAGAAAAGGAGAGAGTATTATTTGTATTTTTGACAACGTTTACTTTTACTTCACCACATTTCTAAAGACAATGATGTACTTTTTACTCCATACATTTTCCCAAACAGCCAAAAGTTCTTCTTACATGTTGACAGGAAAATGTTCAAATTCACACACTTATAAAGATAACATCTCTGGTCATCCCTACTGCCCCTGATCTGGAAGAATCACTGAACACAAATGCTTTGTATGTAAATTATGTCTGAGTGTTGGACTGTGCCCCTGGTTATCCGTCAATAAAAATGTAATACAAATTGTGGGATATGAAGTGGTGTTGTTAGCACCCCCTATCTTCTGGGAGTGTAAGGTGTTATTGGCCCCGTATACTGGGCTGGCATCCCAGGTCAGGAACAGGATGTTGGTGGAACAGGACACCATGCCCTCCAGGTCGATGGGTGGACACAGTGCTGAGCAGTCCAGAGACAACAGATGTACTAGAGTATACAGTTGCTAACTCAAGTCCAACAAGTGGGAATGTAAGGAAGAATGAAATCTCGGACCCCCAGAACTTAATTATTGCGTTAATGCGTCAGATCCTCCATCAGGTTCAGGGGAAAGATGTATGAGAAAAGATACAAACCAGACTATCAAAGTCTCCACCCCACTAAATGGATGGGCTAAATGTCCCCTCCCCTTCTGAAATTTGAAAGATGTGAACACCTGCGAAATCATGATTTGTCCAAACGATCAGTGGCGTAAAAAATCTTCACTGCGGAACAAAGTCCCTGGTTAATCGTCTCATCCCACAGTCTGTTGAGAGATGCTACGATATCGTTCTATGTTACGTGCGTCTGT